>NW_019650855.1:0-750 GCF_002806865.2 Cucurbita pepo subsp. pepo
AGCATAAGTTTTCATGGCTTTTCTTTTGGTTTCTCCAAAAAAGTCTCGTACCCATAGACATAGTATTCCTTACTTATAAATCTATGATCTTTCCCTTAATTAGTCAATGTGGGACTCCTCTCAATAATCATCCCCTCGAACTTTCTCTTAATTAGCCAATGTAGAACTCTTTGCAGCACAGTTGAGTCACTTTTGACTAGATCTTCGAAACTCACAATTTCTTTGGTCGAAACTTGAGGGTTCTATTGACATGGCTAAGTTAGAGGAACGATTTTGATACCATGTTAAGAATGATGGATATCGTGATATTGTGAGTTTGCTTTTGGTTTCCCTAAAAGACATAATACCAATAGAGATACTATTTCTTATTTATAAACTAATGTTAGCCAAGGTAAGACTACTCTTAACAATCATCAACATTTAATTCGGTTTTAGTCTCGTAAATTGATTTGATTTTGATGGAACATTTGACGTTAATAAAAATTTAGATAGATTAGGAGCATATATTGGTAAAAGAAGTTAACAAGTCTAGATCAATACAATTGCATGTCAACATTGATATTGTTGGTTGAATAGATAAGATTGATGAAAATATAGGGAATCAAAAGAAATTCTTGTTATCATTACTATTATTATTATTAGATTTGTAAGTTTTAGTAAATTTGTGGACCAAATGTTCATTGTTCTTCCATTTGGTATCATTCTTTTAACAACTTTTCTCAATGTTCCTCATGTTTTGTGCTCAACAAA
>NW_019650856.1:0-750 GCF_002806865.2 Cucurbita pepo subsp. pepo
CCTTTTGATCATTAGTGACTGTCGGAAGGTCTAGACTATAGTTCTTTTAGACTAAGAAAGACTCGAGGAGTTAGAATAGAGAAGTGTAGAGTCAAAAGTTCGGGTTAATCCATCTAGTCGCCAAGGGAATCCAATAGACCTCCTTGGTTCCCAGATATGACTAAGGTGGATTTTGAATGGTAGATTACGTGCTTAGTTGATTGATAGGAATAACTACCTAGTACAACATGCATGATAAAGCACAATTAAGATTAGGGCGCTACAACTAGTGCAGTTTACATGTTGACCTAGGTCAGTACATTTCAAGTAAACCTTGCACCTCACGATTGTGAGCCATCAGAGGTTTAGACCTGTGTCACCTAGAGATTATTTTGACTCGAGGAGCTAACTTCGAACGTCCTGGAAACAAGAGAAGGGATTTAAACTGCCTAGGCTCCCTTAAGAATGAAGTAACCCTCCATGCCATCCAGAAATGACAAAAGTAGTCTCCTAGGCTAACAACAGTCGGTATTGTGTTTCCTTTCCACTCTTGTACGATACCGTTGAGTTAGATGTGAGGCTGATTAGGGATGTGTAGCTCAATGGTTTGATGGATTACCCTGTACGATTGATCCATCCTGTTGTAGGGTGTTGATCATATTGGATAGGTTCATAAACTAACCTCCCGTGGATGATGAGCAGGCTAGTATTTGCCATGTTGTCCCTACCTGGTACGGAGTCTATGTTGATAGGGCCTCATCTTCATATATC
>NW_019650857.1:0-750 GCF_002806865.2 Cucurbita pepo subsp. pepo
AACCCAAACAAACGACAAATAAATAAAATCATCCACGCCAAGTTGAGAGACAAAGGTCAAAGGCCTGTCCAATGAGGTACACATAAAAGTAAACTACTGAGTTCGTTAATATACACACACAAACTCGAATAACATAGAAAACAAAGCCAATGAGTTGAACCATATTACTAACTAAACTGTAGATCATCTTCTATCTAAATTTAAATTTTGGTATTGTAGAGCATTTAGATATTTCAGTGCAGAAAAAAGTAATAGGCATATACAATTTAAATGCCCAAAAAAAAAAGAAAAAAAAAGGTAAAAGTACACCAAAAAGACTTACAAGAAGATTCCAGTCATTCTTGCTAAGCTCATAGCTTAAATGTCGAGAAACATTTTTATCTACCTCTACAGTATCTTTAACCTGCAGACATAAGAGACTTGAATGTGTATGCCATATTGTTAAATCTACAAGATAGAGATACATGATCACATTAAAAAAACTACAGAAGGGAAGTTTTCATCCAAACTTCGACGAAATATAAGCAACAAGGTATATCAAGTGATGTTCTAAATTGTTCTTAACATAAAATCTTAAACTATTGTAGTAGAATTAATTTAATCACATGTTGTCACTCCTTCCCTGAATGAGCTCATTTGACTAGGGTCCAACACATACCTCATATGTGGGTTCATATCTTTTTCTTTTTCCTACTTTTTTTTTTCCTTCTTTTATTTATTTATATTCTTTTGAAAGGGAACAATTTTTTT
>NW_019650858.1:0-750 GCF_002806865.2 Cucurbita pepo subsp. pepo
TGCACACCCATTTGAATCAATCCCTAGGTGTTTTATCCTACGTTATAGCCTTTATATATATATATATATATATATATATATATATTGTAACGGCCCCAGAACATATTGTCCTCTGTTCGGTGTTTGGCTCTGATACCATTTGTACCGGCTCAGATCCACCGCTAGCAGATATTGTTTTCTTTGGGCTTTGACCGCAGCGAGAAGGCTGGGGCTCTGATACCATTTGTACCGGCTCAGATCCACCGCTAGCAGATATTGTTTTCTTTGGGCTTTTCTGTTTTCTTTGGGCTTTTCCTTTCGAGTTTCCCCTCAAGGCTTTAAAACGGGTCTGCTAGAGGAAGGTTTTTATACCCTTATAAATAGTAGTTTCCCCTCAAGGCTTTAAAACGGGTCTGCTAGAGGAAGGTTTTTATACCCTTATAAATGGTAGTTTCTCCCTAACCAATGTGGGACATCACATATGGGAAGGTTTTTATACCCTTATAAATGGTAGTTTCTCCCTAACCAATGTGGGACATCACATATGGGAAGGTTTTTATACCCTTATAAATGATAGTTTGTTCTCCTCCCTAACCAATGTGGGACATCACATATGGGTCTGCTAGAGGAAGGTTTTTATACCCTTATAAATGGTAGTTTGTTCTCCTCCCTAACCAATGTGGGACATCACATATATATGGTTCTCTTTGGGCTTTTTCTTTCGACTTCCCCTCAAGGGGGTCTAACCAATGTGGGACATCACATATATAT
>NW_019650859.1:0-750 GCF_002806865.2 Cucurbita pepo subsp. pepo
TACATAACATATTGTGGGTATTTATAGTCTCCTGACAAAAAAAGTTTGTGAACGGGATTCAATCCCGATCCCCTTTAATCTCCACAAATGACGAAGTCAATTTTGACCAATTGACCATTGCAAAATGAAAACAAAAACACAATAAATTTTTTTAACAAATGTTGATATGTTTGAGTGGTTAAAGAAATAAACTTAAAATCTATTAGGCTTCACTTGTGTGTAGGTTCAAACCCTGTTGTTGATATTTTAATTTTGTTTTAATGATTAGGCTTCACTTGTTTGTATGTTTGTTGAATCTTCTTCGCCTTGGATCGTGTAATAGGTCCAGTTGGAACGTTTGGAACACCATGATTCTTATCATCTTCCCCCTCTTCAAAAGATTCTAATTCTACAAATGATGGTTGAACCCAACCGATCCAACCATGATTCTTATCATCTTCCCCCTCTTCAAAAGAATATCGTATCAGCTTCTAATTCTACAAATGATGGTTGAACCCAACCGATCCAATTTTGTAGATGAAGAATGAATGTTTGTTGAATCTTCTTCACCTTGGATCGTGTAATAGGTCCAGTTGGAATGTTTGGAACACCATGATTCTTATCATCTTCCCCCTCNTGTACTAAAAAGTCTCCGGGAAGATCAATTTTATATGCATTGTTATTAATTCGTTCAAGGACTTGATAAGGGTCATCCCCTCTTTGTTGAATATTCTTCGCCTTGGATCGTGTAATAGGTCCAGTTGGAACGTT
>NW_019650860.1:0-750 GCF_002806865.2 Cucurbita pepo subsp. pepo
TGAACAAAGTTGATTAATTAAGGAATATATTTAATTAGTTTAACATCAGTGCAGCTTATAATCAATACGATCATAAGGTTCCTTTGCTAGCTCATAGTAACACGAAAAGGATCGATTTAGTTGAAGAAAAATTTGAAAGAAGAAAAAGTATTTAATTTGAAGCGTTCAAATTGATATTTAACATATCAGATCATTAAATACAAGAAAGAGAAAAAATATATTTNAAATATAAAGAAACAAAAATACATTTAAGTTAATCCGATCAAATCGGAGAAAAATATATTTATTGCTTTTGATAAACTAAATGTTAAAATAATCCATGTATATAGATAATTGAATGAAAATATATATTTGAAATTTGAACCAGATTTAAATTAGTTAAATATATATTAGAATATCTTATGACATTTAAATATGATTGGGGAAAGATGTTATATCCTACCATGATAGATATTCAAATATATTATTTGGTAAATATCCTCAAATAGCGGTAGAGAAGACCCTTGGGTTGACCCAAAAAGTATCCCACTTTTCCTCGGTTCTAGTATTCTCTTCAAAAGTCTCCTTCTCCCATCCTTGCATATTTTCTTTCAAGAAGCAACCACAAGCCTTGACTTTGTGTTCGATTCCTCGCGATGAATACTTTACGGTGGAGATTCAACTATTGGAGAAGTTGGAGCAAGTAGATTAAAGATCTGCGATAACTTTTTCCATATTTCTTCAATGTAGTTTGTTTAACATTTTGTTTTG
>NW_019650861.1:0-750 GCF_002806865.2 Cucurbita pepo subsp. pepo
GAAGAATACCGTTGAGACCTTCATTGGATTTGCCTCTCGATTTTAATTGCAATATGCAACAACTCCTCCATATTAGAATAAGGTTGTAAATCAGTCTTGTCTGCAATCTCTGTGTTTAACCAACTAAGAAATCGCGCCATGAGAGCCTCCATGTCCTCATCGAGATCAAGTCGATCCATCAATGTATCCATCTCCTTGTAATAATCTTCCACAGATTTGCGTCCTTATTTCAATGCTTGAAGCTTTTGCGCCATGTCCCGTTAAAAATATTGTGGAACAAAACACTTCCTCATGGACTCTTTGAACACGCACCATGAATCAATTGGTGCTGCAAGGTTTCTTCTCCTACTTGACATCAATTTATCCCACCAAATTTGAGCATATTGTTTGAATTGAGCAATGCATAACAGTACCTTCTTTTTATCACTAAAATTATGACAGTTGAACACCGACTCCACCGTTTTCTCCCATTGAAGGTACTCCTCTGGATCGGTTTNCTCCCCACGTTACGATCAATTTTATCATCATAAGGAACACGTTGTTGTAAATTATGAGATCTTCTTCCAAGGTCTCTCCCTCGCATCAAGCCACGACCAACCGCATGTGGATTATCCTCGTGGTGATCAGAATTGTCGCCCTCATATGTATCGGTTGAGGGCGTAGGTTGTGGAATCCTCTGTCGTNTGCCCTAATATTTATCGGTTAAGGACGCAGGTAGTGTAATCCTCTATCGAGCTTGGTTTTGAATCT
>NW_019650862.1:0-749 GCF_002806865.2 Cucurbita pepo subsp. pepo
TGGAGTAATTCAACCATGTACGAGGGGATCACAATAACTAGAACACGCAACACGAATGCGGTTGAGATCAATGTACCTGGTAACTTCAAAATCAAAGCCGTTGTGGTTCCTATAACGGAAAAGGAATCGAGGATCCACAAGTATGGGATTACACAAGAGGATTGCTTTGCCCATTTGGATTTGAGCTTCAAGTTCTATGCTTTGAGTGGGAAAGTGAATGGGGTTTTGGGGCAGACTTATGGTAGCAACTACGTGAGCAGGGCCAAGATGGGAGTAGCAATGCCTGTTTTGGGGGGCGATAAGGAGTTTGCTTCTTCAGGTCCTTTTGCTACGGATTGTGCGGTTGCACGGTTCAATGGGCCGTTGGAAGGAAAAGACAGTTCCTTGGAGGTTACAGCCTATGACAATATGAGCTGTGGCAGTGACATGGAAGGTGAAGGAGTTGTTTGCAAACGATAGGTTTGATCTCAATTGCTGGATTCTTCATCAAACCAATAAACGTTATGCTAATTATACCATAAAAAGTAATTAAGAATAAAAGTGGAAACATGAAATGTGAAACCTTCTTTATTTTTTATTTCCTAATATCAAAATGAAGCCAAACAATTTGTTTTTGTTCTTTTAACTTTCTTCTTGTAACAGAATATATATTAATTTATATCATATTCTTTTCTCCAATACTCTTATGTTTAGCTTTGAGAGGAGGAATGTACAATATGATTGGAATGATGGTTATAATTTTTTTTTTT
>NW_019650863.1:0-749 GCF_002806865.2 Cucurbita pepo subsp. pepo
CCTTTTGATCATTAGTGACTGTCGGAAGGTCTAGACTATAGCTCTTTTAGACTAAGAAAGACTCGAGGAGTTAGAATAGAGAAATGTGGAGTCAAAAGTTCGGGTTAATCCATCTAGTCGCCAAGGGAATCCAATAGACCTCCTTGGTTCCCAGATATGACTAAGGTGGATTTTGAATGGTAGATTACGTGCTTAGTTGATTGATAGGAATAACTACCTAGTACAGCATGCATGACAAAGCACAATTAAGATTAGGGCGCTACAACTAGTGCAGTTAACATGTTGCCTAGGTCAGTACATTTCAAGTAGACCTTGCACCTCACGATTGTGAGCCATCAGAGGTTTAGACCTGTGTCACCTAGAGATTATTTTGACTCGAGGAGCTAACCTCGAACGTCCTGGAAACAAGAGAAGGGATTTAAACTGCCTAGGCTCCCTTAAGAATGAAGTAACCCTCCATGGCATCCAGAAATGACAAAAGTAGTCTCCTGGGCTAACAACAGTCGGTATTGTGTTTCCTTTCCACTCTTGTACGATACCGTTGAGTTAGATGTGAGGCTGATTAGGGATGTGTAGCTCAATGGTTTGATGGATTACCCTGTACGATCGATCCATCCTGTTGTAGGGTGTTGATCATATTGGATAGGTTCATAAACTAACCTCCCGTGGATGATGAGCAAGCTAGTATTTGCCATGTTGTCCCTACCCGGTACGGAGTCTATGTTGATAGGGCCTCATCTTCATATATC
>NW_019650864.1:0-749 GCF_002806865.2 Cucurbita pepo subsp. pepo
TGATCGATAGGAATATCTTCCTAGCAAAGCATGCACGAGAGAACTCAGTTAAGATTAGAGAGCTACAGCTAGTGTGGTTTAAATGTCGACCCAAGTCAATAGATTTCTAGTAAACCTTGTACCCCCGGATCGTAAGCCATCAGAGGTTTAGACTCATGTACACCAAGAGATTAGTTTACCCCGAGGAGTTAACCTCGAATGTCTTAAAAATGAGAAATAGGATTTAAATCGCCTAGACACCTCTAAGAACCTAACAGACCTCAAGGCATCCAAGAATGACAACGGTAGCTCTTTCTAGTTTGATAGCAACTAGTATAGTGTCTGAAAACTTCCACTTCCCTTCTCACTCTAGTACGCTATCGTTGAGCTAGGTGTGAATGTTTGATTAATCCACCACACCTAAATGGTGTGAAAGTTATCTTATTTATAATCAAATAAATTACAAGGATATGGAAATAGTAATAAATGAAAATAACAATAAATGGAAAGATACCCATGGCAATAAGCAAATATCTAATATTTGCTTTATAATAAAATATCAAATATAATATATATTGTAAACTATAATTTATTACTAAATATCCTTAACACCCCACCGCAAGCTGAACGTCGGATTTGAACGAACGTGAAGCTTGAATCTGAAAAATTCAAAGAGGTTGAGAAACACTTTTCGTGAAGATGTCAACAACCTGGTTCAGAGGAGGCGTAAAGAAACACTTTCTTGGCCATCGAAAATTGCAGAGGGATCG
>NW_019650865.1:0-749 GCF_002806865.2 Cucurbita pepo subsp. pepo
ATTTTGTTTGGTAATTTTAAACTCATTATTTTTGTTTGTTCGTTCCACCTAATTTGTAAAAAAAATATCATACCACTAGACCAAATGCCCTTATAGTGGATCTATCATTTTTAGTTGCTCCTGTGTATATGTTTTCGGCACCTCAATATATGAAATTTATCCAACCTCAATATATGAAATTTATCCACATATTTTTATGCTTTAGAACCTACTATTATTATCATGTTAACTTCACATGGTCTATCACACCGTGGAAGTAGCATTGCCACTAGAGCCCATGCATTCCTTTGAAATAGATATGTTAAAAATTAAGCCCATTTGATAACTATTTTGTTTTTGTTTTTTGTTTTTTTTTATTTCAAAATCATGTGTTTTATCCTTTTATAAAAAAAATAATAAAAGAAAAGAAAACATTTGAATTTTAAGCAAAATTTCACACCAAACTAAGTTTTTGAAAAATATTTTTATTTATTTATTTTTCTTTATTTTAGTTTTCCAAACATAGATTCATTTGGAGTGGCTAGTTTTCAAAACTACTTCTTTGCTACAGTTGAACAATATTTATATTGTAAAATGGGATTAACTTTCTTTAAGTTTATGTAGTTTCTTTTTATTACTATGTTTACTTCTATCTCATGTTACTCCATTTGTATTTACTTCGTTTTATACAAAAGTTCACCGTAATTAATAAATCCATGTGCTTAATACATTCCCTACAAAAATAAACTTGTTTGTATAAGGATAAATTA
>NW_019650866.1:0-749 GCF_002806865.2 Cucurbita pepo subsp. pepo
GTACATGAATGAGCTGAGACCACATCAAAGGAGAGTGATCCTGAAGATAGGATGATTAAGAAAGTCTTAAAGGAAATAAAAGTTACAGCCTATACCAACAATGTGCATCTTCCTTTTTAGTGGCTTCGTCATAGGAACTCCATTGTTAACGTACTTTGTTTGGAGTAATTCTATGTTGGGTGACGTTCTAGAAATTTTCTGAGGAAAAAACATTCTGGAATGACTCGTGTTGGTTTGTAGGGATAGTTTTACTGTTAGAAGCGAGGAGTATGTAACGTGACTATGTAGTAGGAGAATGCTAGAGCCATCAAGTGTCGAATCGAGATTTTGAATCTTGATTTGAATCTTAGACATGAGTCGTTTCACATTTGTGACAGCGAGGGGATAGTCTTCCTTTTATCTTTTCTATCATTCACTACGAATTTTCCTTTTAACTTTTATGTCATTTTCTTCTACCAACTAGATAGACTAGTCATGAATTTTTTTATTCTTTTTAAATAAACTGCATGCATTGTTACCTGATTTAATTTTAAAGTTATATCTCGTACAAATTTAATTTTTTTTTTACGACTATTAATACGAATTCAAGTTCGTATGTTGTCCGAAAGACAAATAAGCAAATAAAGCAAAGTGTGTCAAAAGATTTAAAAAAAGAAAAAAAAAACTTACATATATTATATATTATTGTATGTTATTCACTATTCTTATGTTCCAAGGATAGAATTTTGTTCCGCAGGCTAACAATCACA
>NW_019650867.1:0-749 GCF_002806865.2 Cucurbita pepo subsp. pepo
TCGAGCCTCAGCATCCTTGCTGGCACACTGCCTCTTTTCTACCCCCTTCGGTGCTCATCACTTGCATATCGCTCGGTGTTTGGCTCTGATACCAACTATAACGACCCTAGATTTCTACTACCTAACGTCGCTACCATCATCTTAACCTAAGCTCTTATCCGAAATTTAACTCTTAAAATAACATCAACTTTAAAAGCATAATTTCATCTTAAGCATAACATCATCATTGAAAACACTTCCATGGTCTTACGTGTTCCAAAACATAATTCATAAACAAAATAAAAAACATGTAATGCATAATAACATATTCTAGCCAAATCTAGGAATTTAAAAATTCTACTAGCCTATGCACGTGCCATGGTCTTTGATTCCGATGTCATCGTCAGCCGTACAGGGATGCCTTGCCTTTACCTGAAAATGATGTAGCATACGACCTGAATATTTCGAATAATACTCAGTAAGTGACCCCACTAGAGGGGCCATAAAAATGCAAACACATGGAAGTCATGCTCTGGCGGCCTATATTGGATGTGCAGTACTTTCCTACATACGATCCACACGTGCAAGCATGAATTCCCAGGAGGTTTGCACCCCCTGGATCCATCATAGTTGAGCAAGTTGTCCATAGCGACGTTCGGAGGTTAGCGGTCACCTAAGTATCATGTGTGGCNTTGTCCATAGCGACGTTCGGAGGTTAGCGGTCACCTAAGTATCATGTGTGGCATGATCACCATTATCATTGAAGCATA
>NW_019650868.1:0-748 GCF_002806865.2 Cucurbita pepo subsp. pepo
TAACGTAGCCAAATCGTCCTCCACTGCCCTCCCACAATACTCTGTAAGTTCCCGTTCACGTCCCCTTAATATGGTTAGGAATCACGACCCTCTATAATAGTATGATATTGTCCATGGCTTTGTTTTTGGTTTTTTCAAAAGGCCTTATACTAATACATATAGTATTCCTTACTTATAAACTCATGATCTTTGAGACTACTTCTCTCCATAATCATCAACAATCCTCCCCTCGAACAAAGTACACGATAGAGCTGCCCATGAGGCCTCCTTCTCTGGAGCTCTCGAACAGCCTCCTCTTGATCGAGACTCAACTCCTTCTCTAGAATCCTCAAACAAAGTACACCATTTGTTTGACACTTGAGTCACCTTTGACTATACCTTCGAGTCTCACAACTTCTTTATTCGACACTTGAGGATTCTGTTGACCGAGCTAAGTTAAGGACATGACTCTGATACCATGTTAGGAATCACGACCCTCCACAATGGTATGATATTGTTCACTTTGAGCATAAGCTCTCATGGCTTTGTTTTTTGTTTTTCCAAAATGCCTCGTACCAATGGAGATAGTATTCTTTACTTATAAACTTATAATCTTCCTCCTAAGTAGTTAAGGTGGACTACTTCTCGTACCAATGGAGATAGTATTCCTTACTTATAAATCCCAATAAAAATTCTCAACAAATATCTCGTACTTTTTTCTTCGTTGGTATAGGAGGATGGAAAGATAGACGTGTGCATATTAAATGAA
>NW_019650869.1:0-748 GCF_002806865.2 Cucurbita pepo subsp. pepo
TTTCGTGTATATGTCTAAAATTAGTAACGATTTAATTCATACCAATGTGAAATCCCGCCATTTTCTTACACGGATATTTCTTATATGCCAATTTTGGTTGAGAAAATCTTTTGGATTAGCCCAAAATTTTGGGTTGATTGGGTTAGTGACTCACACAATCCGAGAAGATTACATAACCCAACCCAATCCAGAATTAGGTTGTCGAATTGTTTTTTCTATTATATAATAAAATTCTACTTGTTACTAAAATTAAGTTACAATAGAACACTATGCATCAAATATTCTTAATAATCTTAAAAGTACGATAGAATAAGATTGTGTTATAACTCTACTTTCGTATTGGTCTGATTGACTTGATCAAGAAAATGTCAATTCTTGAACTAACTCGAATTTTCGATTTTTTAAACTAGTGCCTCTATCTAGTGCGTCTTGCCTTTGTATTTTGGCTCTTCTCCTTCTCGCGAGCTTAGGGGCCCCTGCCTAGCTTATTCTTCTCTTTCTTTGCAGGTAGGATCGAATGAGGATGATGGGGGATGCTTTTAAACTAAACAGCGTTTGGTTCGTTCACTAAACTCAACCGAAACCAAAAAAACATTAACCCAATCCAACGTTTATAATTTTGATTAGGTAATCTAAATTAGTCGGGTTTTAGGGGTGGTATAGATTTACCATAGGTATAATTTAACCTATATTTAAAATAAATAAATAAAATTGAAAAGGCATTGATATTTGATATTTGGTTAAAATA
>NW_019650870.1:0-748 GCF_002806865.2 Cucurbita pepo subsp. pepo
GACAGTATACATAAAAAACTGTCAATTTTATTCCACTGCTTTTTACATTGATAATAAAAGACAGTTCAATAAATTTCCAATCTCCCATTTTTTCTTGTCTGTATTTCTTCATTTATTTTCTTTTAATTCTATTAACAATTATTTTAATCCAATTTTAATCCATTCTTGAATTGCACTACAATAAAAACTTCCTTTGTTTTTTTTTCCTCTCTACGAAGTTTCCCAATCTTTTTTGTCAATTTTTATGGATTTTTTTTTCTTCATTTTTCTTCTCTTTCTTCCTAATTATCTTTGACCAATTTTAATATTTATTTATTTATTTTACCATTTTGATGCTATTGATCATGATTTTCTAAAATGATGGTAAAAAACTAAATAAGCTTTTTAGTTACTAATGTAATGTGTACGATGGATAAGTATGATTCTTTTTATAAAAATAATAATTAAAAAAACCTTGACAATCCGACCTATCTGAAAACAGACAAATGAGTTGAATTGTGAGCTCTAGAGTCATATACAAATATGGAGTTGATCTAAAAGATTTTTAGTATTAAATATATATTATGTTTATTAGAAATTGAAGGGTATATTTTATTTTAGAAGAATTATACCATTTATTGCAATTATTGAGGCTTTTACATTATTAAGAATTGCTATTGTGAGTAGATATGGAAAAAAAAATAATTTATCCAAATTTGCACCAAATTAATTATGAATATATTAGAACAGACAAAAAAAAAAAAAAAAA
>NW_019650871.1:0-748 GCF_002806865.2 Cucurbita pepo subsp. pepo
CTCCTCGTTTGCGAATATTCCTTTTTGTGTTGGGAGGTTCTCCATTTTGTTCTTGTCTTTTTCTTTTCATTTCGAACCGGTGCCCGTTAGTAAGAGATCTTGATTTATTTCTTGCACTTCATCTTGCTGCACTTCTTCCTTTCCTCGCACCATTTTGTTTCCTCTTTTTCTCGGTGCCATGATTGTCGGTTGCAAGCTAATTTTTTTTTTTTTTTTATCCTTGTTGCTTGTAAGTGTGAAAGTGAATTGTTATCTCTTGTGGAAGTAGTTTGTATATAACAAAAAGGATGACTTCTTGGGGAAGTAATTTATTTTTTATTTATTTATTTATTATTATTTTTTTTTAAACAAAGGAAAATAGGCTACGGTATGCAGCTACAGTAGTCTGCTGTCAAGAACAGACAGCAATTTGTATTATTATTATTTTTTTTTTCTAGTAGTAGTCTGCTGTCATTTCGACAACAGGCTGTGTACTTTGGGTAGAACAGAAGCTTGACAGCAAGCTGCTGTATTTATTTTATTTTTTATTTATTATTTTTTTATTATATATAACATAGCAATATGCTGTATTAGGGTTGACAGCAAGCTCCTGTATTTATTTATTATTTATTATTTTTTTTATTATATATAACATAGCAGTCTGCTGTATTCACAATGAATACAGCAGACTGCTGCCAAAAAAATTTTTAATGCAGCAGATTGCTGTAAATTTTTTTTTTTCAAAGTTTTCCTTTTTCTTGTTTGATAT
>NW_019650872.1:0-748 GCF_002806865.2 Cucurbita pepo subsp. pepo
TTTCACTGCAAAATGGCCCGGAAGCGAAAGTGAAAAAGTTTTGTATTTTAACCTAACATATGTGTAAGATTAATCAAACTGAGCGCTCCTTACAGAATTGTTGAAAAAGATCTAAACAAACAATGGTTTTTCACATAATGAATTGGGTGCCTCCATTGAGGGTTTATTCGACAGGGTTGAGGTTGTGAGATCTTATCGACACCAGTAAAGGTTTTTTTTCTTCCATGTTTTCAGCTTTGGACAATCTATGGTGGATATACTATGACACAAAAATGAGAAAACAACTTTTCAGATCGAGTTAACGACCCTGTCCCAATGGGGAAAAAAGTTCATATGTTAACACCTAATGAATTTGACTGCAAAATGGACCAGAAGCGAAGTTGAAAAAATTCGTATTTGAACAAATTATATGTGTAAGATTCATCAAACTTGAGCGTTCCTTACAGATTCATCGAAAAAAATCGAAAGAAACAAAGGTTTTTCAGATAATGATTTGGGTGCCTCCATGAGGGTCCTTTCGAAAGGGTTGAGGTTGTGAAGTCTTATCGACGCGAATACATATTTTTTTTCTTCCATATTTTAAGCTTAGGACAATCTTTAGAGGATATGGTATGATACTAAAACGAGAAAACAACATTTCAGATCGAGTTAACGACCCAGTCTCAAAGGGGAAAAAAGTTCCTATGTTAACACCTTCGTAATTTGACTGCAAAATGGCCTGGAATCGAAAGTGAAAAAAATTCATATT
>NW_019650873.1:0-748 GCF_002806865.2 Cucurbita pepo subsp. pepo
GTGGTACATATAGCAGCGCATCTCACCTAAAGAGGAATAGGGATCTCCTCGTACACTTCATGATGGGAGATAATGGTTACTCCGGGCATGGATCCTAGCAAATTATTAAGCATACCATCTAACATTAACCTAGGTGTTTCCTTGTATTCTTGGGGATCCTAGATTTATGCATAACGTCTTGGGTCAAGCTTGGAACTTAAAGGTTCTTCTTAGGAATAGCCCAACCTAACCTTGTGCACTTAGAATCTTATTAGCAACCAAAAGGTACCTATGGGGAATCTCTTATCTCATGGGTACCTCGATAGTCATCCTAGGAAGTAAAGCCATGTGGATCGTGATATACATTTTCCCCCATATCTTGGTTTCGCTATCTAACATTTCCCAATGACTCCCAAACTTTATTACCTTATACAACATCATAAGATAAGGATTCATACAACATTTCATAATGTTGGGAGGTCATTTAGGGCTTAACCCGTAGGTAGTCTTCCTTAGGGGCATTATGGTCATTTTACACCTAATTCTTTGTTTTGCTACTTAACGAGTTTCAGTGGCTTTCAAACTTCACCACCTCATCAATCATCATACAATAAGATCTACTGTAGAGTTCCATAGCATTTTGAGGTCATCTAGGTCATGAATCGTAGGTAGATATTCTTANTTTTGAGGTCATCTAGGTCATGAATCGTAGGTAGATATTCTTAAGGGAATTATGGTCATTTTGCCCCGTTTCTTGGCTTACCTACTT
>NW_019650874.1:0-748 GCF_002806865.2 Cucurbita pepo subsp. pepo
GGTGAAGTTGCTCGTGTAGGTGCAGGGTAAGTCCAAATTCTCAAGCTAAATCTCTCAAGCTATCTCTTGTAATAGCCCAAGCCCACCGCTGGCAGATATTGTCCTCTTTGAGTTTTCCTTTCGGGCTTTCCCTCAAGGTTTTTAAATCGCGTCTGCTAGGGAGAGGTTTCCACACCCTTATAAAGAATGTTTCGTTCTCCTCCCCAACCGATGTGGGATCTCACAATCCACTCCCTTTAGGGCCTAGCGTTCTCGCTGGCACTTGTTCCCTTCTCCAATCGATGTGGGACTCCCCAATCCACCCCCCCNCCCCCCCCCCTTTGGGCCCAGCATACTGCCTCGTGTCCACCCCCCTCCGGGGCTTAACCTCTTCGCTGGCCGATCGTCCGGTGTCTGGCTCTGATACCATTTATCCAAGCCCACTACTAGCAGATATTGTCTTCTTTGGGATTTCCCTTCCGTGCTTCCCCTCAAAGTTTTTAAGACATGTCTACTAGGGAGAGGTTTCCACACCTTTAAAGAATGTTTCGTTTTCCTCCCCAACTGATGTGGGATCTCACATCTTCATCTTTATTTTCTCACATTACACGTCTGACGTTTGAGGAGGGCCGTATGTTCATATAACTTTCTAATATAAATCATTCTCAAAGAGGCCATTGAGTATACTACCTATTCCAATCCCACAACTAATACTGACTATGTCTTTCATCCTCACTTCCATAGCTTAAGATGAACTTGTTAATTCTAT
>NW_019650875.1:0-748 GCF_002806865.2 Cucurbita pepo subsp. pepo
AAAGACCTCGGTTCATTCACAATTCCAATATCAATAGGAGGGAAGAAACTAGGTCGAGCATTATGTGATTTGGGATCAAGCATTAATCTAATGCCGCTGTCTATTTACAAAAAGTTAGGTATTGGTGAAGCTAGACCAACTACAGTCACTCTTCAACTAGCATATCGATCTTTCACTTATCCCAAAGGAAAGATTGAGGACATCTTAATTCAAGTTGACAAATTCATATTTCCTGCAGATTTTATCATTTTAGATTATGAAGCAGATCATGATGTTCCAATTATTTTGGGGAGGCCATTTTTTAAAACCGGAAGAACATTAGTCGATGTCTACAAAGGAACCATCACGTTAAGAATGGGTGACCAAAAAGTTGAATTTAACATCAATGACAGCATGAAACATCCAGCAGTGACATAAGAATGCTCAGCAGTGTATGAATTGACAGAACAACCAGCGACCGAGGAATGGGATGATGGGGAAAGCGGGCAGGAACAAGACAGTAGCTGGAATGACAGAACAGAACAGAACAGTTAGCAGTTTTAGGTCAATTCAACAAAACTTTTAAGTCACTAGAATGTGAGGGAAGAAAAAGTTCACTTATGAGACCATCTATTGAGGAAGCGCCACAACTGGACTTGAAACCACTACCACCTAACCTTAAGNAAACTTTTAAGTCACTAGAATGTGAGGGAAGAAAAAGTTCACTTATGAGACCATCTATTGAGGAAGCGCCACAACTGGACTTGAA
>NW_019650876.1:0-748 GCF_002806865.2 Cucurbita pepo subsp. pepo
CTTCATAAAACTAACTATGCATCAATCAACTAAGATTTTCTTCTCTTTACTAAAAATGATGATCCAATTTAAATGCAATTGACAAAGGCATTTTTCAATCCATTTTGATTTTCGATAAGATATCCAAAAATCTAAATAATTGAAAAACAGATCTAAGATAACTTTTCTATCTCTTGCAAAAGATAAAAGAAGAGGAGATCTAACTTACCCATAAATTTTCTATCTCTTTCCCTTCCTATCAAATCTGCTTGTAGTGAAGTCATTTCCAATTCTTTCCCTCCCTATCAAATCTGCTTGTAGTGAAGTCATTTCCAATTTTTCTCTCCCAAAATTTGCTATCTTTCTTTNAATTTACTTTTTTTTTTTTTTTTAATTATTATTTACTTACTATTATTATTATTATTTTTTTTTTTCAGGTCGTTACATTATCNTTGCTATCTTTCTTTTGTTTCTTTCTCCTATTTTTCCCTTTCCAAAATCTGCCATTTTTTTTGTTTCTATTATGTTTCTTTTTTTTGCAGATCATTTTGCAGTTGGAGGTATTGGGGAGATATTTGGAGTTGATAATTTACTTTTTTTTTTAATTATTATTTACTTACTATTATTATTTTTTTTTCTTCAGGTCATTACATTATCTACCCTAAAAAGAACTTTCGTCCTCGAAAGTCTCAAACTCTTGTACTAGCTCGGGGTATTTTTCTCNAGGTCGTTACATTATCTACCCTAAAAAGAACTTTCGTCCTCGAAA
>NW_019650877.1:0-747 GCF_002806865.2 Cucurbita pepo subsp. pepo
CATTCTAGTGTTTTTACTTTTGTAGTTCTAGGGCGTATGACACCTGAAAAATATCATGTCTAGACCTGCCAGACATGAAAGCCTCAGAATGTACTATAGGGGGATATGACTAGTTGTCAACTTCTCCCTACCCAAGGTTATATATGTTAAGCCGTTGTTATCTCTCTCTTGCTTGCTTGTATAACGTCTCTTTCTAAAATCTCTCTCTTCTCGTTTTCTAAAACCTTCTTTTAAAACTGAGGCTAGAGGCTCGATCATACGTCGCTTGGCCGTAGGCGACGCAAGAACAAATTGGCTTAGCTCACTTGTCGTTGGAAAGTGAGTACCACACAATCACTAGTCCGCTGCCTTCAAAAGTGATATTGTGTCACCGCGCCCTTCGATCTCGACAACGGAGCCGTCGCCGAATTTCACCGTCCCTCGAATCCCCGAGTTGAGCTCGGAGAATGAAGATCTAGCCCCGGTCATATGATTTGTTGCCCTTGTGTCGAGGATCCATCGTTGGTGCTCGTGCTGCTCGTCCCTCTCACCGATCTGAGCGAGCACTCGCTACTCCCTTCAATTGAATTGGATCCCCAGCTTGTGTCGCCTTTGCTACGCGCAACTGAAGCTCTTCCTCGGGTTCGACGTCATCGTCGATTACCTCCACCTCCGTGGATTTGGAATTGAAATTGGGGACATATGGCACTTACCATGAAGAGAGCGTGCTCGTCCTCCTCGGATTGAGCCACATGGGCCTTCTCGGCC
>NW_019650878.1:0-747 GCF_002806865.2 Cucurbita pepo subsp. pepo
AGGTATATATATACTAATCCTTCTTCTTTCGTTTGATTTTAGTCACTGAGAATTCCGATTTTGTTCTGTTCTTGTTTCGTTCTCAAGAAATGGAATCGAAAATATATAATGTAGTAACGATCTATCAATCTGTGTTCTTCTTTTTGTGATCTGAACAAATTTACTGTTGATGATTGTTGGGAGGGAGTCTGGCTAATTTAGGAAATGATCATAGGTTTAATTAAGCCTTTTGGGGTCACGAGAACTCATGTTCAAAGTGGACAATATCATACTACTGTAGAGATTCGTGATTCCTAACATGATATAAGAGTCATGTCAAAGTAGATAATATCATATCATTGTGGAGAGTCTTGATTTTTAACATGGTATAAGAGTCATGTCAAAGTGGGTAATATCGTACTTTTGTGGAGAGTCATGATTTCTAACAGGGTACAAGAGTCATGTCAAAGTAGATAATATCATACCATTGTGGAGAGTCGTGATTTTTAACATGGTATAAGAGTCATGTCAAAGTGGGTAATATCGTACTTTTGTGGAGAGTCATGATTTCTAACAGGGTATAAGAGTCATGTCAAAGTAGATAATATCATACTATTGTGGAGAGTCGTAATTCCTAACATAGTATTAGAGTCATGCTCTTAACTTATTTATGTTAATAGAATTCTCAAGCGTTGTATAATGAAGTTGTGAGCCTCGAAAATGTAGTCAAAAGTGACTCTCGAACAAAGGGTGTACTTTGTTCGAGGA
>NW_019650879.1:0-747 GCF_002806865.2 Cucurbita pepo subsp. pepo
TTTTTTTTACAGTGGCATGACATTGGAACATTTTAAACAAATGTCACTTCAAATTTAGAAGAAAAATCAATGTGATATATTAGGGGAGCTCTTCCACCGTGTCCCTAGGCAGGGGATCACAGAATATCTAGCTTTTTGACCCAATGAACAGATAAAAGAACTGTCCATGTTGATATGTAGGCCCTAGTTTTTCCCTTTTCCTCGACAAAACAGTAGTTCTCCGTGGTAAGATTAACGTGAATCAGCTCTCATATAGCATAATTGGTTAGAGCACTTATAATGTAGCCGTGAGAACTTCGACCCAGGTTCGACTTTCAAGGATAGCGTTAGTAAATCAGTTTGAAAGGATCACGATGACATGAATTACGTGTCTTAACATACTTATATTTTCCTAACATTATTTTTAGTAATCTAAAAACGAGGTATTAAATCACAAGGGATACAGCTCCATCGTCATGAATAACCTGCAATTACAGGGGGAAATATCAATGTATTTGAGATAAGAAACTAGTTGCAACATTATTAGTATAAATGCCCTAAACATAATGTATTTCAAAGCTGACAGTCCAAAACATTTTTCATGATATGGAAAATGAAAAGGTGTTAATTTCCTACAACGAACAATTTCGCATCGAGGTCGTCCTTGATGGTTTTAGATTAGAATATTTACACTTTTTCAGCAACAGAAGTTTCAGTAACATAATAGCATGTTCCAGCTACTTATTTCTTATACATACTATTTAGAAG
>NW_019650880.1:0-747 GCF_002806865.2 Cucurbita pepo subsp. pepo
AATGCATTTTAGTGCTTCTAGGGTGGAAGGTATAGGACGTGCAGTGGGGCTTAGTTAGGATTTCTTATAGGATTTTCTCATCTCAAGGCATGCATAGTCCGTCCTACCACATTAATTCCCTTTCTGAACAAAGTGTGTATCCTTCTATTCTCTCAGTCCTATGTTGATCCCAGATCTTGTTGAGATGCATATCAATTCACTAAGCATCGATNGTAGGTTGAGCAGAAAGCTGTGCTAATTGAGTAGTGACGCCTCTAACGATGACCTTTATTTTGTCATTCTGCATCTCATCCTGTAGATACCTATATGCTTTGTGATCAAGGCGAATGTTTGGGCTATTTTTCTACTCAAGGCATCGACCACCACATTGGCTTATCCTGGGTGGTACAGTATTTTGATGTCATAGTCCTTAACAAATTCCAACCACCTTGTCTCATGTTCAACTCTTTCTGCATAATCAGGTACCTGAGTCTCTTGTGGTCGATGTACACTTGTACCCTCTTCCCATATAGATAGTGACACAAGGTTTTCAATGCGAACACCACAACTGCCAACTCTAGATCATGGGTAGAATAGTTGCACTCATATTCTCTCAACTACCTGAGGCATAGGTTTATAATCTTGCCCTGTTGCATAAGTGCAGACCCTAGTCCTTTTCCTAAGGCGTTGCTGTAAACTACGAGTCTGCCCGAGCCATCCGTCACTATAAGTAATGGTGCAATGACCAACCTTTCTCTAAGTTCAAGA
>NW_019650881.1:0-746 GCF_002806865.2 Cucurbita pepo subsp. pepo
GAATATTTAGAATTCTTTTGTGAAAAGAAATCTAAGAGGATGTATCTACACGTATTATTATATGGATTTATTATTAAAGTTCAAAAGCAAAAGGTTTGCTAAAAAAGAGTAAAAGTTCATTTTTGAAATGAATTTAACCTATAGATTTTTTAATAGAAGGTTCCATAACCTATGACTTTAAATAAATTGTAATGAGCTTGTTACAAGAAAATTATTGATTAGTGGATTTTCTCAAATTTTATGTTGATGACACATTACTCATTATGATGATCTAATGAATGATTTGGGATAATTCTGTATATCTTAGAAATAAAGATTTAAGGATAAACGTCAATATTGTCTCATGTATATTATATTGAATAAATTGTTGTCAAATAAATATTTGATGCAAGGTGTAATAGCCCAACAATAAATAAAGAAATAAACAAATAAACAAATAAAAATAATTATAAAAATAGTTAAAATAATAATAATAATAATAAATAAATAAATAAATAAATAAATAAATAAACCTTTCCCCACTTCTCTCCACTAACCTCTCATCCCTTCCCACAATTATCTCTCCCCAATCATGCTTACTCTAGAAAGTAATAGTTACTACAAAAAGAAAAAGAAAAACAATAATTGTGAGATTTACTTAAGAAAAAGAAAAAAAAAAAGAGAATGACCTTTACCCAGTTGAGATTCACCCGAGATTTACATGAAGATAGATCTTAGCAATAAGGTATATATTAAATCTTCATTTT
>NW_019650882.1:0-746 GCF_002806865.2 Cucurbita pepo subsp. pepo
ACTATCCCCTAACGGGAGTCTGAGAGTAACTATTCGAGTTTCACAATTTATTAGAGCACGATTCTTGTCCAGCCAATCCATCCCCAAAATGGCATCAAAGTCTTGCATGCTTAATACTATTAACACAGCTTCTATAACACGGCCCGACACTATCACACTACCTCCCTTAACTCTATGAGTAGCCATTAATAACTCGTGAGCAGGGGTGNGGATACTGATAGGATAGTCTCTAAAGGTTCTTTTTCTAGGTGCGCTAAGTCAACGAATCCCTCAGACACAAACGAGTGTGTAGAACCCGAATCAAAGAGTACGAAAGCCAAATGACCAAAGACGGGTAGTGTACCTATAACAACTGCGTCAGGTGCGTCTGCCTGCCTGCCTGTGGTTGCATGGGCTACAGCTCGGCCCTGCTGCTGTTGGGCACCCTGACCCCTTTGATTCTTTACTACAGGTCGATTAGTATTATGCTCTCTCTTATGAGGACAGTTTGCAACAAAGTGTCCTGTTTGGCCACAACTATAGCATACATTAGTGCCTTGTCGACATTCCCCTAGGTGAGGGCGCTGACACTTAGGACATTAATTACTGTTCTGTGCTGGGGCTCTTCCGCGATTGGCAGCGCCACCACGGGGTGGTCTGCCAGTCCTAGGATAGTTCCGATTTATCTGTTTTTCCTGGACTGCGATCTGGGATTTTTGGGCTGATCCTGCTTGTAATCTGTCAGTACGAGGCGCATCAATGAGGGT
>NW_019650883.1:0-746 GCF_002806865.2 Cucurbita pepo subsp. pepo
TGGTTTTACTTTGGGCTTCCCCGAAAGGCCTCGTACCAATGGAGATAGTATTCCTCACTCATAAATCAATGATCATTTCCTGAATTAGCCGATGTGGGACTTTCATCATCCAACACCTCCCCTCGAACAAAGTACGCCTCCCCTTAATCGAGGCTCGACTCCTTTGGAGTCTTAGTCATTTTTTACTATGCCTTCGAGGAGGCTTGACTCCTTTTCTTTTGGAGTCTTTTGTTTGACATTTGAGAATTTACAAATCTATTGGCACAACTAAGTTTAGGGTATGGCTCCCTCGAACAAAGTACGTCTCCCCTTAATCGAGGCTTGACTCCTTTTCTTTTGGAGTCTTTTGTTTGACATTTGAGAATTTACAAATCTATTGGCACGACTAAGTTTAGGGTATGGCTCCCTCAAACAAAGTACGTCTCCCCTTAATCGAGGCTCGACTCCTAGGCTTGACTCCTTTTCTTTTGGAGTCTTTTGTTTGACATTTGAGAATTTACAAATCTATTGGCACGACTAAGTTTAGGGTATGGCTCTGTCCTTTGTTCGACATTTAAGAATTTACAAATCTATTGGCACGACTAAGTTTAGGGCATGACTCTGATATCATGTTTCCACGATAGTATAATATTGTCCACTTTGAGCATAAGCTCTCATGGCTTTGCTTTGGGCTTTTCCAAAAGGTCTCGTACCAANGTACCAATAGAGATAGTATTCCTCACCTATAAACCCATGATCATTCCCTA
>NW_019650884.1:0-745 GCF_002806865.2 Cucurbita pepo subsp. pepo
AAAAAAAAAAAGTGTTAAATTTAGAACATAACAATCTTAATCAGTCTCATCTTCAAAAATTGATATTTGAACATTTACCTTGGACAAGAAATAGTCAGGTCGTCCAATTTTGTAGAGAACACCAATGACAGCAACACTTCCTGTTGGGCTTTGGTGCACCAAATGGGCTTCTAAAGCAAATCTTCTGCCATTGATTGTATGCTCAGAGGGCGAATGCCAATGGAATTGCTTAAGAAAGTAGCGAGTTCCATTAACTTCCATATAGCCAGCCCCTTCACCCCATTTCAACTACAATAACCATCACAATCCATACTCAAAAGGGTTTTGTTTAAACATAATTATAAGCAAAGTTGACATTACAACAATTACCATAATATCATGGCCTCGGTTCTTAAGAGTTGCATTAGAAGGCTTATACTCGGTCTTGAGGTTCGTAAAATGGGGTACAATTCGAACTCGCTCGTGCAATAGATCAATGGGAGATTGCATTAGCCCAGCCTTGCAGCTATGCCACTCTCTCTTAAGATCTCCCCAATGGGAAGGCCCTCTCTTTCCCTCTTCATTATAATCAAACTCCTTCTGATCCTCTGCATGCAATATCAAACAAACATTTAAATATTATACAACAAAGCTCATATCCTAATAAACTACATGACACAATAGGTTGCCTACCAACTTCTTGAGACATTGCACGCCATGAAACCAAAAGGAAGGCACACAAAAATGTGCAAAACAACGCATGAAA
>NW_019650885.1:0-745 GCF_002806865.2 Cucurbita pepo subsp. pepo
GCATCTCGATATGAGCTTCATGTTGAATCCAATAGCTTAGATCTTAGTTTCAAGAAAGGATCAGTAGAGAGCAAGGATCTGCAACACGTGGTAATGCCCGTGTCTGGTCTGGTGGATGGTTTGATAGCTTTTTGGAGCCAGGATTTTATGGCGGCTGAGAAGTATTTTGCTCAAGCTTGTTCCTCGGGACATGATGATGGCTGTCTCCTCCTCTGTCATGGTATCTTCTTGTCAAGAGGACTTTAAAATGCAAGCTATTTCTTTCGAAATGCTTTTCATATGTTCTATGCGGCGATTGTGTTGCTATGTTCTGCACTTCCAGTCTTTTAGATTTTTCTTTCTAAAATTATTTGTTTTCCTTCTACATGAATTGTCATCCAATCTTATGGATTCATTAACCCTTCAGTCTTTTTAATCTCATTTCTTCAGGTTTTCATTAGTGCTGTGCTTGTTTATATAATTGAATCCCTAATGAACTCAGGTGTAACCTGCATGGAACTTGCAAGGCAGCTTTGCAGTCCTCATTTCTTGAGGCTGGCTGTGAACAGCCTCCTTAAAGCTCAAGTAATTTCCGTTGTTCCAATACCAATGGTCTCGATCACACTGGCTCAAGCAGAAGGGAGTCTTGGTTTGAAAGAAAATTGGGAGTCAGGCCTTCGTTTTGAATGGTTCTCGTGGCCACCAGGTTCATCTATATAACTGTCGTTTTCCGTCTATTTTACTTTTTTTTTTTTTTTTTTTTTTA
>NW_019650886.1:0-745 GCF_002806865.2 Cucurbita pepo subsp. pepo
AAGATGTATTTAGTGAGAAAAAGGAAAAAGTAAAATGGTAAAATGAGAAAGAATGAAAATAATGGGTATGGACCCAATTGCCAAATAAAGGGTAACCTTGTAAAAGAGGAATAAAAACCGTAGGTGGTCACACTCTTATTTCCGTGCCTTTAAAAATGGCCTTGACCCTAAATTTCAAGGCTTCACATTAATGATTCAACCACCTACCTCCGTAACAGCTTGACATAAAAATCATTAACTTAATATTAATTTATTCTACTCTCTTGTTGTTTGTTTAAAAGTTTCACAAGTCAGACATTTGATACAGATAGTTTCGATGTATCTATAGCAACATAGTTGTTCAAGTGGTGATACTGCTTAAATTTATGCACAAACCACCCTCGAAAGCGAGATGTTCGCACACAGGTTTACCATGCATATAAAATCAATGGGTTTGAGTTAAAAGGTATGAGAAATCCTTGGTTTTGTCTACACATATGAGCATTTATGGGATTTGTTTTTCTTTTGACCAATTTGTAAGGAAGAAATGGACAAAAAAAATGAAAATCGCCTCAAGAGATTAGTGTCGGAAGTACACGTTTGAGCCTTTTATTGGGCTGCATGTTAATTTCCGTTTCAAAGGCTTGTCTGACCTTCCGGCCCAAATTCCAAGCCCATTAATTACAGGATTCTACTACTCCCTTGCATTTTTATCCTTGGATAAACCCTAATTATACCATTTCTCTCTCTCTCTGTTTTTTTTTTT
>NW_019650887.1:0-745 GCF_002806865.2 Cucurbita pepo subsp. pepo
TCTCTCTCTCTCTCTCTCTCTCTCTCACTTACACACATCTTTCATGCCTAAGTGTTGTTTTTTCTAATCTTCTTAGTTTCTTGCACGTTCATCCCCATTCTTATTATCAATTCTTATTATCAATCACGTTAAATTACTATGACTGTCACGTTGTTTCATGTCATAGTCACGTGTAATATTATAGGTTGGATAAAAGTTTGAATCTTTGATGGATATGAAATTTGTGTTTTTGTCGGCAATCTTAAAATATAATTGGGTTGATGAAATTAATTAATATAATAAAAAAATGAAATATAGAATGGATTGATGTTTTGTTGTTATGGATTAGGCGAACGCTGCATCTGGAATGGCTGTGAGTGATGAGTGTAAGCTCAAATTTTTGGAATTGAAAACGAAGAGGAACTATCGATTCATTGTGTTCAAGATTGAGAATCAAGAAGTTGTTGTGGATAAGCTCGGGAGTCCTCAAAAAACTTATGATGATTTCCTTGCTGCCATTCCTTCTGATGAGTGTCGCTATGCTGTCTTTGACTTTGATTTCACCACGGATGAGAACTGCCAGAAAAGCAAGATTTTCTTCATAGCTTGGTAACATCTAATTTCTCCTCTATCTAATATTTATATTCCATCTCGTAATCCTTTACTTTTGAAGGCTGCAATCTAATGTTATCCTTCATCTTCGTAAGTGTTTAAAAACTACTTTCAAAATTGAAGTTTTTTAATTATACTTTTAGAAAATGTTTCT
>NW_019650888.1:0-745 GCF_002806865.2 Cucurbita pepo subsp. pepo
GTGGTGGTTAAAGGTGGTAATGTTCAGATGGCACAGTTAACTATACAGCCCACCCTATGAAAGAAAGTTATCGATGCTCAGAGGTCTGATGAACACCTCAGTAAAGTGTGGAGTCAGACTGAGACAGAGAGGCTAGTAGGGTATTCTATCTCCTCAGACGGTGGTCTGCTATGGCAAAACCGCCTGTGCGTTCCCCGAGACGAGGGAATCTTAAAAGATATTATGACCGAAGCCCACGATACATCTTATGTGTTCCACCCTGGAAGTACAAAGATGTATCACGATCTGAAAAGGTTTTACTGGTGGTCCGGAATGAAGAGGGACATAGCAGATTTTGTAAGCCGTTGCTTGACCTGCCAGCAGGTGAAGGCCCCGAGGCAGCGCCCAGCAGGATTGCTACAGCCCCTGAGCGTCCCTCAGTGGAAATGGGAAGAAGTCTGTATGGATTTCGTTTTGGGTTTGCCAAAGACAAAGCAGGGTTTCAACGTCATCTGGGTAATTGTAGACAGACTGACTAAGACAGCCCACTTCATTCCAGGAAAGTCCACATATCGAGTAGATCGGTGGGCTCAGTTATATATCAAGGAGATAGTACGCCTGCACGGGGTACCAGTGTCCATAGTATCAGACCGGGACACCAGGTTCACCTCTCAGTTCTGGAGGAGTCTTCAGAAGGCACTAGGAACTCAGTTGAGGTTCAATATAGCATTCCATCCTCAAACGGACGGACAGACCGAAAGGCTGA
>NW_019650889.1:0-745 GCF_002806865.2 Cucurbita pepo subsp. pepo
GGTGAAAGCAACATTTATTTAGTCGTTTAAGCTTGAGTTCACTTGAGAGAGAATGTGTTCGAGTTCCTCAAATAACTTTGGGATAAATTATAGTATTTTATTATTTTGTAAGTTTTTAATCAAACTTTTATTTAAATTCTCTGGTTCCTATTAGTGAGGAAAGTGGTTGTTTATGATGATTAATTATAATTTACAAGACTCCAAAGTCGTAGATAAAGGAAAGGGTAAGAACCACTCTGTCAAGGGGGAATGTTCATTATGCATATAAAAGGCCTACATCAAGTTCCTAAATCTCAAACTGTTGAGCACCGCAATCAATTCCGAATCTGTAAGTCCTAAAACAAGATTCCCAGTGTAAGAGATTGTTGATCTTATCTATTCTATCCTTCTCTTTTTTCTTATGACTGGGATCATGCCAACTTAGATATTCATGGATTCGTATAACAAGGCCAACCTTGCAATATTTGGTATCTAAAAACTTATAGTAAGCTAATTAATCAAGTACCTGAATAATGGTAATAACATTTGACCTAGTCTAATTTTTCTTTAAGAAACAATTTTATTCATAATTGAATTTTCCAAAGGTGTTATCCCAATTTACAATGAGAGAGGTATGACCATATTAGGACCACATGAAGTAAATGTATTAGACAATTTACATCAAGATATAGTGTGGTAAACAATCTTGTCGAAGAGTTTGTATAAGTTTGTTTTACCTCCAAATACTCTTTGATTTCTTTCTTTC
>NW_019650890.1:0-745 GCF_002806865.2 Cucurbita pepo subsp. pepo
GACAATTATTGAAACTTTTGTGGCGATTCATTAGGCCGGATGATTTAGAATTGAATTTTGAAGAAACGGAGAGCATAAAAAGTAAAAGAGTGCTTAAAATCGAGACCCTAATTCGGAAACCTTAATCTGGGACGTTTGAATTATGTGCTAAAAAAATCAAGTCACGGACGACGTGTTTCAAAACTTTTGTTGGGAATCATTAGGCCGGATGATTTAGAATAGAATTTCGAAGAAGCGGAGTGCTTAAAACAGTAAAAGAGTGCTTAAAATCAATTCCCTAATTCAGAAACCCTAATCTAGGACGTTTGAAGTACGTGCTATAGTAAACGTGTCACGGTCGACGTTTTTCGAAACTTTTGTTGGAGAATCTTTAGGCCGGAAGATTTAGAATAGAATTTCGAAGAAACAAAGTGCATAAAACAGTGAAAGAGTGCTTAAAATCGAGACCCTAATTCAGAAACCTTAATCTGGGACGTTTGAAGTACGTCCTAAAAAAACCGAGTCACGGTCAACATTTTTCGAAACTTTGTTGGCGAATCATTCGGCCTGATTATTTAGAATTGAATTTCGAAGAAACGGAGAGCATAAAACAGTAAAAGAGTGCTTAAAATCGAGACCGTAATTCGGAAACCTTAATCTGGGACGTTTAAAGTACGTGGTAAAAAACCAGAGTCACGAACGACGTTTTTCGAAACTTTTGTTCGGAATCATTAGGTCGGATGATTTAGAATAGAATTTTGAAGAA
>NW_019650891.1:0-745 GCF_002806865.2 Cucurbita pepo subsp. pepo
TAAATATTTACATGGTCAAGTAAGCTAACTAAATGACCACTCATATTATGATTACTGACCTCATAAATCATATTATAAAATACGATCACAAATTATTATTTCAAAAATTATGAGTTGGAATTAATTTAAACATAGTTCGGCAATTAAAATATATTATAACTGTAACGACCCTAAATTTCCATATATCTAGAGGCCACTAACGTTTCATGCTCATCTCTAATGCAGAATATAAATCTAAAACTGCTCATCTTTATTAGTGAAAAAATTTAAAGCTTCAAAATACGTTCAAACGTTAGAAAACACTGTCGGTCTTACGTGTTTCAAACATCATGCTGGAGTTCAAAAAGATAAAAATAATTACAAATTAAATAATTTAAATGAATGAAATGCAAACGTCCTATTCTAACCAAGACTAGGAATTGTAGATATGCAACTATCCTATGCACGCGCCACAGTCTCTGATCACGATGCCACCGTCAACCGTACATGGGAGCCATGCTAATGCAAACATATGCAATCATGAATTATGGACCTATCTCTGATCATCTCAGGGGTGGCCTCCAGTCTCGGACAAATTGGATGTGTAGTACTTCCCTACACACGACTCACACTATAGGGGCCATGCTAATGCAAACCAATCATGAATTAGGGACTTATCTCTNATAGGGGCCATGCTAATGCAAACCAATCATGAATTAGGGACTTATCTCTGATCATCTTAGGGGTGGCCTCCAGTCTCGGACAA
>NW_019650892.1:0-745 GCF_002806865.2 Cucurbita pepo subsp. pepo
TTTTGAAAATTCCTTTTCCCAAAAAAATAAATAAAAAAAATAAAAATACGAACATTTTGAGAAGTGGGGCCGGGTGTGAAATGGCGATCCACAAAAACCCTTAATGGGCCCATGGGCCCATGGGCCCACTGTTTGTTGGCCTTTGGCTACCGACATTTTTTCATTTATTGCACGATGAAATTGACCGAAAACAATAATATCTCACCTTNAAAAAAAAAAAAGAGTTAAAAGCCACATAAAATATAATATATTAATATCGATATTATTAATTCACCTTTTATTTTTATGGACCATATAAAATAAAATAAAATAAAATAAAATATTAGTTCGACATAATTTTTTATATAATTTTAAACGTTACTTGAACAGTGAGTATAACTCAACTAAACGTTAGGGATTTGATGCACACTCTTATAAGCAATAATATTCAACTAACTATTTGTATAATGTAATGACTCGTGCCCATAATTAGAATAAGGATTTGGAATATGAATTCACCATTTGATTGTCCCGTTGTTGTAGGAGATGCAGAGAAATATCAGAGTCATCGAATGTCGAATCTAAATTTCAAATCTTGATATGAATCTTTAGCTATTTGAATTGAATCGGGATTGAGAAAGAAGCATCTTTTGACAATGATAGCATGTTTTGATCTTTGTTCGGCCAAATTGAAGGAAGTTTGTCTTAAGTTGATATTACGTAATAGAATGTTCCACTAGTTTTGAAACCACAATATCAATAATTG
>NW_019650893.1:0-744 GCF_002806865.2 Cucurbita pepo subsp. pepo
AATCGTTATCTAATAATAAACGTTGTCTTTGCATTCATTTTTGAAGTGTTCAGATGAGTTGTTTTTACTTTTTTATTTGTCCCTTCCGTTCTTGGTCTGTGAAGATGAGTTGTTTTTACTTTTTTATTTGTCCCTTCCGTTCTTGGTCTGTGAGGATAAGTTGTTTTTATTTGTCCCTCCCGACCCCCCGAACTGCTCAGATCCCTTAGTGAATAGAAAGTTAGATCTACACTCGATCTCATCAGAATCGACCTATATATCCTTCATATCTATCCTTTGGATGAGAAGTTTGGTTTCAAAGCCCAATTGAAACAAGAGAAGCACACACAATCAAATAACCTTTAATTATATATATAAAATAAAATAATATATATAAAAATTGATTTTGCTAATCACATTCTTTACTATTGCTAAATTTAACAATTATATGATTTCATTACAATTTTTTTTTTTTATTATTTTGAATATTCTAATAGACTTCAACCTATTATATTAAGTTTTTAACATTCAGTTCAAAATATTTTGAAAATCAGAATAAATTAAGACACTTGAAAATTTGAAGACTAAAATAAATAGAACCCAAAGTATAGGGCCAATTAAGACACTTGAAAATCATATTAAACCCTCTTTTACTTCATATATTTCTAAATCCTAAGCTCATAAACGATATGAACGCATAAGAGGCATCAAACATAAAACATAACTTAGAAACTGAAGAACAGAAGGAATAATTGTCAAAATAAT
>NW_019650894.1:0-744 GCF_002806865.2 Cucurbita pepo subsp. pepo
GCACACCCCTCTCGTTAGTATATACAGCAGATTGAATGGATTTGCATGCTTGAGAAACTATATCTTATTAAAAAAATGTACCTGAGGGAATATAAGATTTGTTTCGTCCAGTCAAGAAGGCTATCCAGTGAAGGAGGTTCCGAGATGACACTCCATTATCTAAAACAAAAAAGATCTGAATGCAAAAGTGATTTGAGAGAGTATGTTAATTTCTAACTAGCAATCTAGCTATATCCCAAAACATCTAGGTTCCCGCATTCTGTCTTTAAAACTGTGTGGTTTCATTTTCGCTCCCACCTCCTACAAGATCACTTTCATAGCATTAACTTTTAGACTTCAATTTAGTCTATGAAATTATGGTTTCAAAGGAGTTGGAAATAGCCTGTTTGCTATCCTGAGGAAACACCATTGCAATCCAGATCTATCCAACAATCTAAACGGCCAGGATGAATTGGGGGCAAGAAAATAAAAGGTGGTCTTGGTCTTCCAAACATCTATACATTAATGTGTCATTTAAGAGTCAAAGCTAGGCTTTGGAATTCCATCCTAATTCTGTCTCTAGTTTTACTACGCTCCGGCACTAAAGTGCAAGGGAAGGACTTGCTGGCATTCAGTATCCTATTGAGAAGATGGGGTTAATGTATGGTGGCCTGGATGAAATGTGAAAGCTGGTTGAAAAGGACTTACAAGTGAATTGGCTTGGCATATCCAAGGTTCAACTCCATAACCTTGGTGCTGGTTGGG
>NW_019650895.1:0-744 GCF_002806865.2 Cucurbita pepo subsp. pepo
TTTTATTAATCAGTAAAAATGATTCTTTTTGGTGTTTTCTTATAATTTTTAATATTTCATATTCCCCCGGTAGTATTCCTTCGCGAGCATTTACCATAAATAAAATTAGATCAGCTTCTTTAATAGCTATTAATGTTTGTGCATAAGCTTTTGTTTTTATTGGTTGCCATTTAAAATCAAAACCAGCAGTGTCTGTTAAGATAAATTTTTTATTTTTTTCTATGTAACAAAATTCATAATTTCTATCTCGAGTAAGTCCTGAGAAATTTGAAACTAATGCGTTTCTTTTTTTAGTTAGAATATTAAATAAAGTAGATTTTCCTACATTTGTACGACCAATTAATGCGATAATAGGTAACATTTTAGTATTAACTCTTTTTTATTTTTTATTTGATTTGAGCTTCGTTTATCTTCATGTTAATTATTTCTTTTGATGTTTTAGATTCTTCAAGAAATTTACTTTTCTTCCAACATTTAATTGCTAGTTTTTTGTTGCCATTTTTCATAAAAATATCTCCTTTTATATTTTCTACTATACTTTTCCAAGAATCGTCTTGAATTTCTTGAATAATTTGCATTGCATCTTTGTTTTTATTTTGTTGTATTTTTATTTTTGACATTCTTAATCTTAAAATATTTTTTAAGTTTTCTTCATTTGTATATTTTAAGCTTGTTTTTAATTGAATAAATGCTTCTTCTAGATGGTTTTTTAAAATGTATTTTTTTGATAATGATAAAGAAATT
>NW_019650896.1:0-744 GCF_002806865.2 Cucurbita pepo subsp. pepo
CACTTTACAGACAGTTCCATCTGGGACAGGGGTGAAAGAGCGAGACCAAAGTGAGAAGGGCAGGAAATGGAATTGTGAGACAAGGAACTGGGGACAAGAGAGGAGAGGCAATGAAAGACGAATAGGTGACGGATCAAGAATAGGCTTTACGGACTGGAAAGGTTCAAGAGTGAAATCTGGTTCGGGAAGTAGTTCATGAGTTTATAGAGTGAAAGAAGGGAAGGGAAGCCGATAAGAAGTTTTCTCCTCTACCTGATATTTTGCAGTTCAATCTAATGCATCGATCTTTGGTTCTTTCTCCTTCACCTCACCAACAAACAAGGGTTGAACTAGTCTTTCACGAACTAAATAAATAGGGGTTTCATTTCATTCATTGACTCCACTGGAAAGGAAAAGGATTTCATAGGAAGAGAATAAGGAGAAAGAGAAGAAAAAGAAGAACATAGGGTCAGGCTCGGTAATATCGAGAGGGTCAGGTTCTTCAAATAGCTTTCCCGAGTTTACAGTCTTTGAATAATGAATAATAACAGATGGTAATACAGGTTCAGGATAACGAATCTTGCTTACAGACAGGAGAGGCAAGCAAAGAGCAGTTAAAGAATAGGGCTGGCTGGTTTCCTTCTTTACTGTTCAAGAATTAATAGGGTCAGGTTTAGTAGTTCAAGAGTAGGACCGAGTGCAATAACTGATGGTAATACCGGTAAACCAGAGAATAGGAACGAACAGGAGCGAAGGGAAGGAATA
>NW_019650897.1:0-744 GCF_002806865.2 Cucurbita pepo subsp. pepo
TGTATGGTTTAAGCAAACTTACATGTTTGCCACATAATCACAGTGGAATTTTGAAGGTCAATATTTGGTAATCTCAAATTTGCAAGAGCATTCAAATACCATGGAGTAATCAAGGTACATAGAAATCTTCTTGGAAAAGCTTTGAGAAAATCTTTCAAAACCTCTCCCTTCACCTATACTAAATTTTTTTTCAAGTTTACCCAGATTCCACAATCCCGTTCTAAGGTATGAGAATAGTAGGGAAGACACTAGTGGTGGTTCGAAACCGGTTAGTGAGAAAAACAGAATTAAAACAAGAAAGAAATTTGAACTACAAAAGGTTAGTACTCGAACTCCTTGAGTTTTAATGCTTTTAAACATGCTAGCTAATTTACTAAAATTAATGTACTTAGAGTGCCTAAGATCCAAATTGCTTCCGTACGTGTGATATTAACACATACACCTTTTGTCTTTTCAAAACACATATCACCCTCCTCCATTGACCAACGAGTGAAATGATATTATCTTTTCATGTATTTGGTCTTTAAATGATAGATCAGGTTTTCAACTAACGGTATGACACTTATCTTGTCTCAACCATAATTTGGTGGATTGGGCGCCACTTATGTGTTGCCGCGTTATCTGTCTTCATAGTATGATTGTGACATTCTATCCCATTTAAACTAGTCATCGTCCTTGATGGCTTTCTCAGTGGGCACAATCACATCGTGTTTTCTGACATTCTCTCCCACTTAATTTCAACAT
>NW_019650898.1:0-744 GCF_002806865.2 Cucurbita pepo subsp. pepo
TAAAGCTTTAAAGGTATGGATGGCAGAAGAAGAAGAAGAAGAAGTGTTTAAATAAGAGAGAAGAATGAAAGAGGAATTTGTTTCACGAGTGACATAAAAAAACGTGTCTGTTCGGGAGAGATTCTCGTGCTCCTCTCCAATCAATGTGGGATTTTTCAATCCACCCCTCTTGGGTTTCCAGCGTTCTTGTTGACACACCGTCTGGTGACTGGCTCTAATACCATTTGTAACAGCTCAAGCTCACCGCTAACAAATATTGTTTGCTTTGGCCTGTTACGTATCGTCGTGAGCCGTGTGTGCTAGGGAGAGGTTTCCACATGCTTATAAGGAATGTTTCGTTCTCTTCTCCAACCAATGTGGGATCTCACAATCCAACCCCCTTGGGAGCCTAACGTCCTCGTTGGCACACTGTCTGATACCATTCGTAGCAAATATTGTCTGTTTTGGCTCTCCTTTCGTATCGCCATCAGCCTCATGGTTTTAAAATGCGTCTACTAGGGAGAGGTTTCTACTCTCCAACCAATATGTGATTTCACAATCCACCTCCCTTAGAAGTCCACCGTCCATGCTACTAGCTCTAATACCATTAGTAACAGTTCATATTGTCCACTTTGGCTCGTTATATACCACCGTCAACCTCATGATTTTAAACCGCATCTACTAGGGAGAAGTTTCCGTCATTACACGCTCCAACCAACGTAAAATCTATCCCGAATAATACAAGTGTACCAACCGAAAAAGAGT
>NW_019650899.1:0-744 GCF_002806865.2 Cucurbita pepo subsp. pepo
CCTTTTATCTTTTCTATCATTCACTATGAAATTTCCTTATATCTTTTATGTCATTTTCTTCTACAAACTAGATAAACTAGTCATGAATTTTTTTATTCTTTTTAAATAAACTGAATGCATTGTTACCTGATTTGATTTTACAGTTATACCTCGTACAAATTTAATTATTTTTTTACGACTATTAATACGAATTCAAGTTCGTATGTTGTCCAAAAGACAAATAAGCAAATAAAGCAAAGTGTGTCAAAAGATTTAAAAAAAGGAAAAAAAAAAAAAAGGAAACATACGTATATCATATATTATTGTATGTTATTTAGTATTCTTGCGTTCCAAGGATAGAATTTTGTTCCGCATGCTAACAATCACAGCATGTTAGTTTTGTTCTTATTAACACTTAATTCTTGAGGTCCTCTTGTTTCAGGTCTTCAAATTGCATATCATTGAGCTTTAATTCTTTTGTTGCGAATTGAATACAAACGCATAAACCGAGATAAGAACACGAGCAAGTACGATCTCCGCAGTCAGCAGAGGTGTTGCATGCGATTTGTTTTAGAAGACTTCTCTTTGGAACCAGTGGCGGCATCCCTTCAACTTCAACTACAATAATATTTAAACACTCGACATTATGTTTGAAACTTTTGAACACTTAGCATGCGATTTGTCTTAGAAGGCTTCTCTATTTAAATATTAACCTTCAAAGATTTTCAAAACAAACAAAGAACGAAGAGCTAGAAATTTTACCAG
>NW_019650900.1:0-744 GCF_002806865.2 Cucurbita pepo subsp. pepo
TAATTATAAAAAGATTTGGGTTGGGTTTGAATTTTGGACATTTTTTCGACCCATTCAAATGTTGAATTAGTTTGTTTAAACCGACTAATTTGAATAGAATTCAGAACTCAACCGTGTGTTTTCTTGTTTCATTAGATTAAATGATCCGTTCTTATCTTATTATTATTATTTACATTAATAATTAAAGTATTTACAAGTTAGGATGCNCTACCATACATGTTACATTAATAATTAAAATATTTACGAGTCTCAGGGTGTATCAATAATGTTCGCTGCAAACTTCAAATGTTTTTTATTTTTATAATAATCTTAAAAATTAGGTAGGGTAAGATTGAGATGTAACTCTATTTTTTGGACGGTCCCACAAAAAAAATGCTAAAACTCTAAACTCAACCATCACATGAACTTTTAATTTTTTAAAAATTTAACTTAGCCCAACCTCAAAAAAGAATCTAACCCAACCCAATCTTTAGTTGGATAGTGTGAGTTGGTTGGTTCGTGGGTTATTTGAATATATATATATTAATTAGACACAATTTTAAGATTAAAGCTCTAAACTTGTAATTTAATAGGAGATTAAAAAATAATTTTTGTTTGTGACGATTTATTTAAAATTTGGTTTATAACCATATAGTTTTTATAATTTTATATTTTTAAATCTTTAGTCTCATCTAATATTAGATTTTGAAAGGTAAGAAATGATTTTTTTTTTATTCATTTTGCTTAATCTTCCTTTCTGTTATT
>NW_019650901.1:0-743 GCF_002806865.2 Cucurbita pepo subsp. pepo
GTCAAAATGTGATTTTTAATTACCTTAATCTTACCGACAAAGTTGATAGCTTCTTCAAATTGAACAGGCTTCTTCTTTTGAGGAGGTGTTTCATCCTCAGGAGAACAAGTTATTGCAAATCCTTTGGGCAAAAAAGTATTAAAGCCCAAAATCAGGTCACGATGACCTTTAAATAGATGCTTTACTCTTGCTATGACACCGGCAGTATCAATTCTACAAACAGATAACATCAACACGGATCATTCAAAACTCAAGAGAATACCTATAAACTAGACTGGGAAAGGAAGAAAGTACACATTTTATTGCAACCAAACCTTTGAGCCTTGAATTCTTTCATAACTTCAAGAAAATCTTCATATGTTTCCTTCTTGTCTCGGAAGATGTCCTTGACATTCTTAAGATATTCTAGGGCATCATTCGTTGTTAGTTTCTGAATACTGCCACCTCCCACCATCTGGCTCTGCACAGTTCTTCATTCCCAAGGCGACATACAGAAAAATATAAAGATCTGGTGATTACGGTGATCTATAGAACTCACAACTGAAGGAGTCTCAAGAAAAAATATTGCACAAATAAGCACTTCTCATTAGTTAATTTGGCAAACCATCTGTCCTGATCATAGTATTCATTCAGATGGATTCATTAAATGGAAAATCCTAGAGCATAAATCAGTATATTTCGCATCAAGTTAAAGCACAAAAAACTACCAGAACTCAAAAGATTGTCAAAGGAGAAAACGAAGT
>NW_019650902.1:0-743 GCF_002806865.2 Cucurbita pepo subsp. pepo
TCCCATGTTTATGATCACTTCCTCTCAAGAGAAGCATGCTGTTCAAGATGACCAATAGGCAGGTACCGACATCGGCGAGAACGGCCGCCCAAACGAGCGGATGTCCGGCGATGGCCAAGCCAAGGATTGCAATCTTGGTAGTGATTGACAAAATGACATTTTGAACAACTTTTGCATGAGATTTCCTTGCTAATTTGATGGCTTGTGGGATTTTTGTGATGTCATTTGACATTAAGATGACATTCCCAGTTTGAGTAGCGAGAGGTGAACCAGAAATGCCCATTGATATGCCAATATCAGCTGTGGCTAATGCTGGGGTATCATTTAAGCCATCGCCAACCATGGCGGTTGCTCCATAATCCCTTTTGAATTCTTTTATCACATTTGCTTTCTCCTTTGGAAGAAGCTCTGAATGGATCACATCAACCGCGTTCTCCAGCTGCAAACAACTCATCATCGTTATGAATGTTGAATGATTCTAATTTCACTTAACAAAAACATGAACAAAAACCTGTTGTTGGGCGTGCATGGCGGCTGCATTACAGTCCCCAGTGAGCATAGCTGTTTTAATGCCAAAACTCTTGAGCTCCTCCATGCCTTCTTTAGCTCCTGACCGACAAGAATCCGAAAGACCAAAGGATCCGACAGCCATCTCCCCACAAAATACATATCCAAGGGTTTGGCCTTGTTTCATTTCCTCCTCTAACTTCATAGCTGAAGAAATTAAGTTTATATTAAGGTTA
>NW_019650903.1:0-743 GCF_002806865.2 Cucurbita pepo subsp. pepo
AAAAAGAAATAAAGAAATAAATAATAAAAATAATTATAAAATAGTTAAGATTATAATAATAAAAAAATAAAAAATAAAAATATAAACCTTTTCCCATCTCTCTCCACTAACCTCTCATCCCTTCCCACAATTATCTGTCCTCTGCCCATCTACGCTCCAAAAAAAAAAGAAACAGAAAACCTGACAAAAAAAAAAAGAAAAAGAAAGAAACAGAAAACAACCATAATTTGAGAGGAAGTATTTGAACAGTTTGGAGATTTAGAGATTTTTGTGAGTTATTACGGTAAAATTGTATCTCAGAACTCCTTTCCTTTATAGTTATGCTTATAAGAAATTAATTTAGGATCAAATCTTCTTCCCTATCTTAGTAATAATCCGATCCCAGATTCAATTAATTAGATTTTTTTTAGCATCTGAAGTTATAGGAAATAAGGTTAGAATCAATATAATTTTAGCTGACATATCCATAAATCTGTAACATAGTAGCCAAATTAAAATTGGCCAATAATATCGGTAGAATGAAAATAAATATAGAATTAGAGTAATATCTTATTTAGAGATGTTTAAAAAACTGAGAATCTATTTACATAATGGGAATGAAAATAATTAACATGAGGGAGGAGGGAAGATTTGTTAAACACAATTTAAAACTCTAACAGGAGATGTCAAAGGGCATGAAACTCCATTAAATTCTGTTTAACAGTAAATATTAGAATTTTAACAAGGTAAATTAGAGAAATAAT
>NW_019650904.1:0-742 GCF_002806865.2 Cucurbita pepo subsp. pepo
GACAGCCAAAAAGGGACAAACTTTGAAAGCATTTCAAAATGGTGTGTTAGGAGACCAGACATCACACAGATTGTGCAGAAGAAAAGTTTGAAAAAGACAGAAAGTCAAATCCTCACCTCCAATTTGCTGCCAATGCAGAGCCTTCTTCATATCATGCTGAGCTGCGCATGCTCCTTTTTCTCTTGTTCTTCCCATCTTCCAAAAGCCACCATGTCTTTAGCTCCCAACACCTTTTCGGATTACATAAACAATTGTTCGTCGTCATTGTCGTTGTCATCATCAACCTTTGACTATGGCTTCTCTGTAATAATCATCCCTACATCTTGGATTCTTGTCTTTGTCACCTACAATCATATAAGATAATGAGTACTCTTTATTCGATATCGAAAGAATTGACACGATACATGGTACTTTGTTTCTTTGACTCATGTGCTGTCAATATAGCCTCTTTCATGTTGGTTGGTGTTAGTAGTAGCTCTTTCATTCGTTACTGACACCTTTGGTCGTCTACGGTTAGCTCTTTTAGCTCCATGTCAAGGGAAGGTATTGGAAATCCTAAGGGCCGAATCTAAGGCTTTGATCATGGTTGGAGCTTCCTCCGACTCGAACACTCGTCGAGCCTGTTGGGTCTTCCTAGCCTATGACAATGGTAAATGAAAGGGCCAAATCTAAGGCATTGATCATGTTTGGATCGTCCTCCCACTCGAACACTGGTTGAGCCTGTTGGGTCTTCCTAGCCTAT
>NW_019650905.1:0-742 GCF_002806865.2 Cucurbita pepo subsp. pepo
TAGAAAAAAGAAAAGTGGAGGTAAGATCGAAGGTACATACCGCTGAAGGCGATGCCGGAGGAAGCGACAACACAAGTCTGAATCACGGTGTTCTCCTGGCGAGTGAAAGGCTGCTTCAGGAAACCGGATTTCTCCAGAAATTTGGTCCATGTCTTCACGAAGAAGAAGCCGAGAAGTCCGGCGGAGACATTGAGCGAAGGAATAATACCGGTGGTCAAGTTAAGCTTCATGACGATGAAAGTGAACAAGACGCTGAGTACAAAGCTCACAACGAACGCTCTCACCGTCAGCTGTTTGCGCCACGACGGAACTTCTTGCGCTTCGAAAATCTTCTCCACCGACATCAATTCCTCCGCCATTAATCCTTCATCACCTCTCTCTCTCTTCGCCTTCTGGTTCGGATCCAACTCGCCGTACTTCTCCTCCGCCTCCTCCTCCTCGAAACCTCTCTCTCTCCCGTTCCGATCCATCTGAGAGTGGAAGAGATGATCGTGAAGATAGTGGATCTGGCAATTGGTTCGGGTATTTATGAAGATTCTACCGCCAATTCCTTAAATTAGGGCATTAGACAGGCTGTTAGATGTGGGGCCAAGGTAGTGGAAACGGGAAGAGTGTTATGGAAATAAGATGGTGGGAAGGGAAGAGAGAGCGACGAAAATGGTGATGATGATACAGAAAAGCGTTGACTTGGAAATGGAATATGAAACAGACGCCAAACCAGCGATGATTTGAAGATTGATTT
>NW_019650906.1:0-742 GCF_002806865.2 Cucurbita pepo subsp. pepo
AAGAGATTTCTTGGCTCGAACTCAACTATTATCCACATGACTCGTACGGATATCTGACCAACTATTCATCCTACAGTTCTTGACCGCTAATTCGAAGACATGTTTTTGTCATTTTCTAATGACATCAATGGCCGACTAAGAATGCCTACTAAGTGCTACCAACCTTCAGATAATACAAGCAAAAACGCAACGTTAATAAAACATACCTCAGCGTAGGCCGAATATCTCTTCCGGGGGATCGTACACGTGCTGGTCAGGAAAGATCTCCTCAAAATCTTGCTTCACTCTGTTTCTCAAAAGGGGGTGTGGCAAAAGTCCTTTCAACAAAATTCTAAATGGCAACTCATCTGGTGGATCAGGAGACTTCTTCATATCTTCATATATGTTCATTGCATCAGAAGGAGATCCATATTTCAAGAAGCCTCTGATGACTTCGGTATACGTTTGAGAATCAGGGAATAAATTCTCCTTTCTCATGCTTTCCCATAATTCCATTGCTTCATCCATCTGTTTACTTCTAGCTAATGCAACAATCAAGTCTTTGTAGAGAAAAACATCGGGCTTGTACCATTCTTGCTTTTGAATCAACCGAAATACCTGAAAGTTCGACAAGCATACAAGGCGAGCAAACATAATGACAATAGAAAAGTGCAGCAGGTCAGGTCAGATTCCCCGAAACAATGAAGTACAATTGATCAATATCGAGTTGAAGTAAGAGAATCTAACAGCAAATATGTAATAG
>NW_019650907.1:0-742 GCF_002806865.2 Cucurbita pepo subsp. pepo
TGCTCGTTTATTTAATCAATTAACGAAATTATTATTTTTTTTAGTTTAATAATATATGTAAAAATGAAAATTCAAATGTTCGACTTTAGTCAAATATATATGTCTTGTAATGAGATCAGATAGACATTAATTATTGTATTTTGCTTCAATTCGTTATAAGAATTTGTATGTGAGAATATTATAAATTCTTTTTAAATTTTACAAAAATATATAATATTAGATGATATTATCTACTTTGAGAATAAATTCTCATTATAAAGACTATAAAATACTTATTATAAATTCTCAACGGGAGACTCACTCCCAATAATTCTCAACAATCATTCCTCGAACAAAATATATTAGAAGCCCACTTATAAATCTATAATCTTCCACTAAATTAACCAATGGGAGACTCACTCCCAATAAACCTCAACAATTTGATATCTAATAAATTTATAGAGTTTTGATTTTGTGACGAGTGAGGTCATGAATTTTAGAAGGAGACCTAAAAGGCACAAAATTGAATATTTAGATTTTTTTTATTTTTTGTAAAATTTTAAAAACTTTTTGGAAGGTAGTTAAATTTGAGGGAGGAAAGGGGCATAAATAAAAAAGTTGGTAGACGTAGAGATTTCTAATTCGTGTGGCTGTCAGAAACTGCGTGTCTCTCTGAAAGGGATTTGTGTGGGCTTGGCCCACTTTTCTCAGCTCGGTTTCAACTTTCAACCCAATCGCCATTACCATACATCTCTTCTTTTTT
>NW_019650908.1:0-742 GCF_002806865.2 Cucurbita pepo subsp. pepo
CATTGATTGGAGAAAGGAACGAGTGCTAGTGAGGACGTTGGGCCCCGAAGAGGATGGATTGTGAGATCTCACATCGGTTGGAGAGGAGAACGAAACACCCCTACATTGATTAGAGGAAGGAACGAGTGCCAGCGAGGACGTTAGAGCGCAAATGGGGTGAATTGTGAGATCCCACATCGGTTGGAGAGGAGAACGAAACACCTTTATAAGGATGTGGAAACCTCTCCCTACCAGAAGCGTTTTAAAAAACCTCGAGGGAAAGCCCGAAAGAAAAAGGCTAAAAAAAGACGATATCTGTTAGCGGTGAGCCTCAACCGTTACAAATTCTTAAAAAGATAAGGTATGAAATTTGGACATACCTAAAGAGTCTCCAATTTGGAACCTGTTAGCTTCTGCCCATTGATTATAGCTTTGGGCCATTGAAACTCCCCAGCCCTTGGCTCCTCCAACTATGAACTGAGTGGCTTCACTTTTGTGCAACGACAACGCCATTACTGCCCATATCAAAACTCCAAATGCAAACCCTAATTTGGCCATTTGAGATCGCTAAATGGGTTTGAAGCAGATTTTGAATGGATTGNGAAAGGACAATATCGACTAGCAGTGGATCTGGGGCGTTACAATAATATTCTCGAACCAAATAATTAGAAGTTCAAATTTTCACTTCCACGGATCAATTAATAAATGTTTATTTTCAATTATTTTTTTTTATTTAATACAAAAAAAAAAAAAAAAAAAAAAA
>NW_019650909.1:0-742 GCF_002806865.2 Cucurbita pepo subsp. pepo
TATATATATATATATATATATATATATATATATATCCTTAAGATTCATATTATAAGATACAATGTATAAGGTATATACAATATTTAAGGCACCATATTATGATATTACATTAGGAGTGACAAAAATGTAAAATAATAAAGCTAAGTAGCGAGGGTTCATAAGTTCATTCATTGGGGCTCACACGGCAATAAGTTTTCAAAAGATAAAGATAGTACACACAACCAGTGGGAGGGTCTAAGTTACAGAACCAAAGAACATGGACACAATTGCTCCATGGTTGCAACAACACACTTAGATTAGCATCATTTCTACATAAGAGTGTATACAATTACGATAACGAACGTCCAGGTGCTAACCTTTGAGTTTGCCGACGGGTACACTTCCAATTTCGGGTGGCGACTCGAGNTCCGTATTTTAAAATTTTATGAGTGAGGTTAAGAGACCAATATTTAAAAAAAAAAATATAACAATAACAATAAACTAAAAGTACAAATATCAAAATAATATTTTAATTTTTTTTATTCTCGTACTTTTACCGTCATTTGAATATGGTATAAATATTATAAATATTTCTTTTCCAAAGTCGTAAAATTAGATTATGTTAAGCTCTTGATAATAATAAATAAATAGTTCGAGATAATAATCTATGTAATTGTGTTGAAATCTCTCGTGGATTATATATATATATATATAAATAAATAAATACATACATACATGCATATATATATATATATATATATAT
>NW_019650910.1:0-742 GCF_002806865.2 Cucurbita pepo subsp. pepo
AAAAAAAAAAAAAAAAAAAAAAAAAGGAAATAAAAGCTTTCCGGGAGAAAGCAGAAAACTGGACGGTTCATATTATCAATAGAAGTCTCATTCTAGTCGTGAAGCATACGGCTCCAGAAGAAGCTTGGAGCGGATATAAGCCCTCAGTTTCACATTTCAGAATTTTTGGATGTGTTGTGTGTGTTCATGTTCAACAAAAGAACAAAGTAACGACCCTAAATTTTCACATACTCAGGGTCGCTACTAACGTCTCATCTCATCTATAATGCGAAAATATAACTCTTTCATGAACATCATTTATAACATAAACTTTGAAAAATGCTTAAAACTTCTTGTCTGGAAAACACAACCATGGTATTAGGTGTTTAAATACGAAATACTGAAATTGAGAGAAAATAAAAGCAATACAAAATAATTTAAAACAATGAAATGCATAACAGCTTATTCTAACCTAAACCTATACATAACAGCTTATTCTAACCTAAACCTAGAAAGTTAAATATGAATCTTGTTGTGCGCCGGAAGCTGAACTAATGTACTCACAACACCAATGAACGGAATTACAAAGAGACACCAAGATATTTATGTGGTTCGAAGAGAAGAAGTTCCCCTACATCCACGGACCAATCACTAAAAAACTCAAGTGTTACAAGTGAATACCTCACTATCACACTACAAAGACTCTNTAGTGTCAGACTACTTTGCTCGAACTCTCATAATTTCTAATAGAAAGAAAATTCAT
>NW_019650911.1:0-741 GCF_002806865.2 Cucurbita pepo subsp. pepo
CGTAGGCTGTGTGTGGGGGAAGTACCACATATCCAACCATGGTTATAATTGGAAAGAGTTCAAGGCCATGTGATGGTTTCAAGAAATGTCCCAATCATGTTATATGTGTGATTGCATTGCAAACCCCAACGGTGGGGGACTTACTGAATATTTCATAAAATAATCAAGTCAAGTGCTACCCTTATATTTTTCAGTTAAAGTTTCCATGCACGGATGACAGATTGTTGGAAAGACCATGGAAGTTCCGATAGAGCATGATAGGACCGTAAAAGGCATTCAATTTCAATTAGGCTCAAATCTCTAAAACTCACGAGGATGGCTAGGATTTTGTTTTCTTTTATTTAAAGAAAAAATCAAGAAATTAATTCTCCCCCATGGAAAGAAGTACACACATCCAATTTAGGCTCAAAGCTCTAAAACTCAGGAGGATGCCTAGGATTTTCTTTTCTTTTATTTAAAGAAAAAATCAAGAAATTAATTCTCATCCCCAACTATATTTATACGGTGAGTTATTTTCTATAGTATCCCAGTTATTTTCTACAGGATCCCATATTACTTCACAAATATTAGCATTTATTAGCATTTATATCCTCGAATAACTCTCATTTGTGTTTATAAGGAAAACGTATGAATGTAGAATTAATATTAATATGCATGGAAAGAAATGAAGGTATTTGCTCTTAATGATAGTGAATAATTTGAAGTTAATAACACTATTATATAAAGCGGTTTTCAAAAGCT
>NW_019650912.1:0-741 GCF_002806865.2 Cucurbita pepo subsp. pepo
CCCACAAAAATTTCAAACACGTTGACAGCGACTCGGTTTGCATAGCACGGACTTCAAACGTCCCAAATTAGGGTTTTCGAAATAGTGTTCAATTTCAAGCACTCTGTTTCTGCGAAATTCTATTCTAAATAATCAAGACTAATCATTCCCCACAATAGTTTCGAGAAACGTCGACCGTGACTCGGTTCTATTAGCACGGACCTCAAACGTCCCAGATTGGGGTTTCTGAATTAGGGTTCGATTTCAAGCACTCCGTTTCTTCGATCAAAATTCTATTCTAAATCATCGAGACTAATCATTCCCCTCAAAAGTTTCAAGGAACGTCGACCGTGACTCGGTTATTTTAGCAAAGACTTCAAACGTCCCAGATTAGGGTTTCTGAATAAGGGTTCGATTTGAAGCACTCCGTTTATTCGACCGAAATTCTATTCTAAATCACCAAGACTAATCATTCCCCAAAAAAGANGAAGTTCTCCGTTTATTCGATCGAAATTCTATTCTAAATCATCAAGACTAATCATTCCCCACAAAAGTTTCGANATTAGGGTTCGATTTGAAGCACTCTGTTTCTTCGAAATTCTATTCTAAATAATCACGACTAATCATTCTCAACAAAAGTTTCGATAAACGTCGACCGTGACTCGGTTCTTCTAGCACGGATTTCAAACGTCCCAGATTAGGGTTTCAAAATTAAGGTTCAATTTGAAGCACTCCGTTTCTTCAACGAAATTCTATTCTGAA
>NW_019650913.1:0-740 GCF_002806865.2 Cucurbita pepo subsp. pepo
AGTGAAAATATCTTATTAACCGATGAATTTTTATTTTTAATATTAGCGGGGATAACTCAGTTTGGAGAGCGTTCAAGTTGACTAAGTTGCATAACCTGGCTATTCAATCTAAAATTAGTGATTATTAGTGAAAATATCTTAACCGATGAATTTTTATTTTTNTATCTGAAAGTCATGTGAGAGCATCAGTGAAGATCTGAAAGTCACGTGTTTGATCCACGTTCACCGCACCTAATTCAAGTTGACTAACTTGCATAACCTAAATATTCAATCTAAAATTAGTGATTATTTCTTTTTAAAATCTCAATGAAGTAGTGAAAATATCTTATTAACCGATGAATTTTTATTTTTAATGTTAGCGGGGATAGCTCAGTTTGGAGAGCGTCACTGAAGATCTGAAAGTCACGTGAGAGCATCACTGAAGATCTGAAAGTCACGTGTTTGATCCACGTTCACCCCACCTAATTCAAGTTGACTAACTTGCATAACCTAAATATTCCATCTAAAATTAGTGATTATTTTTTTTTTAAATTACTTGACTATTTAATCTAAATTTAGTGATTATTTCTTTTTAAAATTACTTGACTATTTAATCTAAATTTAGTGATTATTTGTTTTTAAAATTTAAGAATTTTCATTTTCAATGTTAAGGGGATAGCTTAGTTGGGAGAGCTTAATATTGAAGATTTGANTTTTCAGAATTTTCCTTTTAAAATTACTTGAAGGTCAGGTGTTGTTCG
>NW_019650914.1:0-740 GCF_002806865.2 Cucurbita pepo subsp. pepo
CTGAGGAGTGGAAGCACATGGTGCCCCCTAGAAAGCGTGTTTTCGGTGATTAGTATCAGAATGAAACTACACCTTTTCATGAGGCTACAAAGCCTTCTATTTCCTTTCTTCCTTTTCTCCTTCTCATAGTTGTTATCCTCACTGTTCTGGTAAAAAGGCCGTTTGTGTAGGGGGATTATATATGCATTGTAACTTGCTACTGTGAAGGGAAGGTGGAGACATGTAAGTGATGTTTATTTAAATTTTCCATCCTTTTGGAGTTTGCTTCATTTATGACCTTCAATGGTTGTTTATTTTTAGATTGAATAAAAAAAATACGCAACTTTTATAACAATGTCTTTCAATTTTCCCTCCAAAGAATTATAACTAAGTGAAGAACAAAAGTTAGAACATTTTGTGGAAGTTCAATATGGATTGAATCGATAAACTAGTTTTCCAGATGTAGTGAAGAGGACAAAGGGATGGGAAGAAAACTCAAGCCTAATCCTATGCCGTGTTTTCTTTTGTTGAGCAGGTCTGAATTGATAGAAAATGTCAGAGGAACATACTTTCTTGAGTAAGTTCATAACCGTGATTATCTTTTTCTTATTGTCAATTTTTTTTTATCTCAGAAAGTTTGCAAATGGTTGGCATAGTTGTTACTAGCTGAGCTGTAGTTTATCTGCACTCCAATCGGGTGCTACAAAAAGATCTTAAGGTACCTATAATGTATTAACATACCCAACTCATTAATGGTTCTA
>NW_019650915.1:0-740 GCF_002806865.2 Cucurbita pepo subsp. pepo
TTTAGAATAGAATTTCAAAGAAACGGAGTGCTTTAAATCGACCCCTAATTCAGAAACTATAATTTGGGACGTTTAAAGTACGTGCTTCGAAAACCGACTCACGGTCAACGTTTTTCGAAAATTTTGTGGGGAATGATTAGTCTTGATGATTTAGAATAGAATTTCAGAGGAACGGAGTGCTTCATATCGATCCCTAATTCGGAATTCCTAATATGGAACGTTTGATGTCCATGCTAAAAAAACCGAGTCGCGGTCGACGTTTTCTTAAAGTTTTGTGGGAAATTATTAGATAAGGCTTGATGATTGAGAATAGAATGTCGAAGAAATGGAGTGCGTAAAACAGAAAAACATTGCTTCAAATCGACCGCTAACTCGCAAACCCTTACATGGGTCTTTTGAAGTATGTGCTAAAAAAATAGAATCACGGTCGACATTTTTCGAAACTTTTTTGGGGAATGATTAAAACAGTAAAATAATGCTTCTAATCGACCCCTAATTCAGAAACTCTAATATGGGACGTTTAAAGTATGTGCTTCGAAAACCGAGTCACGGTCGTCGTTTGTCTAAAAATTTTGTGGGGAATGATTAGTCTGGATGATTTAGAATAGAATTTCGAAGAAACGGAGTGCTTCAAATTGAACCCTAATTTGGAAACCCTAATCTGGGACGTTTGATGTCCATGGTAAAAGGGCCGGGTCACGGTCGACGTTTTCTAAAATTTTTGTGGGGAATTATTAGAT
>NW_019650916.1:0-740 GCF_002806865.2 Cucurbita pepo subsp. pepo
AGATAAACAAGAAATAGAATTGAAAGCTTTGGAGAGAGCAAGAATGGAGGTTTTTATACAAAAATTGTAGATCGAGAAAACTATGTTAATTGTGTATTGTATTTTATGTATTGTGTGTTGTGTTCTGGAAAATATGAAGAAGTGAAGAGAGAAATAGAATTGGAAGCTTTGAGAGAGCAACAATGGAGGATTTGAAACAAAAATTTTAGATCGAGAAAACTATGGAAATTGTGTATTGTGTTCTACGTTGTGTGTGTTGTGTTCTTAAAAATATGAAGAGGTGATAGTTTAAACAGTGATGAAGTTGAGAAAACTATGAAAATTGTGTATTGTGTTCTCTGTTATGAAAAATATGCGGAGGTGATGAGTTTAAATAGTGATAAAGTTGTAAAAATAGAAATTGATATGGACCACTAAAACGTGAAGACACGAAAAATAATATAATAATATAATAAAAAAATATTAATGAAAACTATCTAATTGAAATATTATAAATGTAATTTAAATAATTTTATAATTCAAGAAAACTAGTTTTTTCAGAACACTAGTGATTAAAATTAATTAAAAATTTTAAAGGCCATCCCAACATCAATTAAGTAATTAAAATTAATTAATTTGAGATTAAAGGCCAAAAAGCCAACCATCTCACCTTTCTTATGATGACAAACCATTTCAAAAAAAATAATATGAAATCCATACAACCATAAAACTTAAAATAATGAACATGTCCAAATAATAAT
>NW_019650917.1:0-740 GCF_002806865.2 Cucurbita pepo subsp. pepo
ATCCCGGGATGAAATGAAACAATTGTCATGACTCAATAGGCCAAGAGAACTCCATTGTATTAGAGTCTAACTTCCCACTTTCTTTTTTCTTTCTAATTTTTGGTTGTTATACGGTGCACATTTAAAAGAAGCCTTGGTGTCTAAAAGTATCTTAAATTTGGAATAGCTCGGGTCTTTATCTATTTAGAGAAATTTGTAATTTTTGACATGCATTATGTCGGTCACGTATTTGCCAAACATGGATACATGGAATACGTTATGCAACGTAGAGAGGGACAGTGGTAGGGTTAATCTACATAAACAGGTCTGATTCAATCTAGAATGTCGAAAGATCCAATTAAGCATGAGATCAACTTTTCCAATCGACTAAACCCCAAAACGCCTTTCATTGGAGACATTTTCAAGAATACATTACCACCTACCTCGTGACCCAGCACACCAGGGCCGTTTTTGTGTAAGTATAAAGTTTTGAATAACGTCCCACCAATAGTCGTTTAATATCTATGATTGGAAGCGATTTTAACTTAAAATTCCAACTATTTATGAGACCGAGACATTGCTACTACTAATATTGATATCACATAGTCTCCCTATCTGTTATAGGGTCGAGACTTTAACCAAAGTAATATCTGTAAGCTTGTGAGTGCAACAACCACCACTACTCGAATGACGGTGTGACCTTATGTTATCTGTGATAACCACTACTCGAATGAGGTAGCATGCTAACCTTTTGACGTTAC
>NW_019650918.1:0-740 GCF_002806865.2 Cucurbita pepo subsp. pepo
AAGGTGAGACACTTTTCCCGGCATATGGAAAATCAATCCAGAATCACGGCTGTCAAAAGACGAGTAAGGGACGACGGGGAGTGGGAGGCTCTCGAAACCAAACGAGACTCAAAAGAACGAACGAACATGGGAATTAGCACCATTCCTATGAGTGCTTTTGTCTCGAAGAGCCAACAAAGGGAAGGAAGGGGCTGCCCTCTCGATCGAGCTCGGTTTAGGTTTAGCATCATATATCAATCTGGAGAAAATGTGGATTGGTTGTAGTGCGGATTAAGGAGCTGCTCCTCCATGATTACCTGGGATCATGAAAACAAGAGCTACTGTACCAAACGCTGGATATTCACACTTGATACTAGTTAGGCGAGATTATATGAATTAGGGTTGTGTACTCTGGTTTTTGAAAAACTAGGTTTCTATGCTTACCAAACTTGATAAACCTGCCTGACCGTTGGTGCTAGTGGCTGCTCTACCACTAGTTAAGTCAAGCAAGGGATCACGGAGGAGAATGGAAACACATTGACTAGGCTTGGAGTTGGAAAGTCTATACTCAAAAATGGATTCCAGTTATCTTGCTTGGTAGGGATTTGATATCTTGATTTCCGTCTCAGCAAAGAATTAGTTTGAAGCCGGTAAATAGAAGCACCAATAAATTAATGACGTGCAAACGCTGGATTTCATTACTCCTTCACATATCTATCCGCCCCTTTCCTTTCCTCTTCCTTCTTAACTGTGCCTTCCCC
>NW_019650919.1:0-740 GCF_002806865.2 Cucurbita pepo subsp. pepo
TTATGTTTTACGTGTATACAGTAGCGACCTTAGATTAAGTAAAATTTTTTTTTTGTGGTTACAAGGATTATACTTTAAGGTAGTCTTTTAATTTTAATTTTAAAGAGTTTAAAATGGTAGAACATTAAAATTATTCATTAAATAATTTTTTTTTTTTTTTTTTTTTTTTCTTTCGATTTAATTTATAAGATTCTAGAGTAGTTTATGGATTTTGTTTGAAGGGTAATTTAGTCCATTAATTAGGAAGAATAAATAAATTANGATTTTTATTTAAACACTGAACATGAGATGAATAAGTTGAGTTTCAATTAATAATTTGAAATATGCACAAAATGTGATTAATTTTTATTTTAAATTTCAAAATCAATCTAACCAATATAATATAAAGGTTATGAACGAGCAACTTCTGAAAAGGAAAGGATTGTAGTGTTATTTCTAATTCTTGACCTATCGTAAGACAACACTTATTAGGATCAAATTACGATATCTAATATGATAGTTCACACTTACAAAGAAATCATTAAAGTTGTTAATAATGTCCTTAACAAAATTAGTGATAACTAAATATTATGGAGATAAAGTTAGTCTGTTATATTTCCTGTTATAGCATTGTACTATCAGATTGGGTTTGTTGAAATAAAAGTTAGCTCTGATATTAATTTGTTAAAATAACACTCACGAAACTGAGAAGGAGATGTTGAGACGGGAGAGAAAGGAGACAGAATTTTGAAAAACCATTT
>NW_019650920.1:0-740 GCF_002806865.2 Cucurbita pepo subsp. pepo
AAAAAAAAAAAAAAAAAAAAAAAAAAAAAAAAAAAACCCGGCAAAACCTTTTACGGAGTAATCTTATCCATCTTCTTCTCTCGGTTGAAGCTCCTCTCCACTCTGCTACCGCAGCCCTTAAGTTTCTTCCTTTTTCTGCTTCCAATGCCGGACGAAGGTAGAGTAACTGTGAATTTCAATCCAAATTGTTGATTAAAGCTTGCGGAAATGGCTTTCGCAACTGCCAAACTATCGGAATTGCCATTGAAGAACTCACTTCCACTGTCCTCTCACTCGCGTACGCTTCTCTCAAACCCGAATTTTTCTTTTCCGATTCCAAGAACATTTTCTTCTCTCAGAACTCCCACTGAGCATAGCGGCAAGAGAAACCCTAAAACCTCGCAGAAGTCTGGACCCTCTTCTTCTTCGTCTTGGGTTTCCAGGTGGCCTTCTGGGAGCTCTCGGAATGATCGGAAAGTTGAGAAGAAGGTAGCCGAAACGACACGAGATGATCGAACTGATCGAGCGAAGAATCAGACGGAGTACTTGGATAAGAACAAAGGGCAGAGTTCAATTGAGCGAATTGTTCTTCGCTTACGAAATTTAGGGATAGGATCAGATGATGAGGAGGAGAAGGAGGAGGATGAAGAGGATAATGAATTGGATTCTTTCGAGGCAATGCCGGTGACTGGGAAGGAAAAACTGGGGGATTTACTTCAACGTGAATGGATTCGACCGGATGGCACATTGGATTCGAATAA
>NW_019650921.1:0-740 GCF_002806865.2 Cucurbita pepo subsp. pepo
TCCGTTCTTTTCTTGTTTGTTATTATCAGTTAGTTATTGTTTGAAGTAAACTCCTTAACCTATTGGTCTCACAATTCCATGTAATCTCGGTCTCATGCCTGAACCTCTGGCTTTGCCCCTTCCCCTTTGACTCTCTCTATGTATTCTTTCATTGAACTCGGTAAAAGCAAAAGATCAAGGTACGTACGACTCAATCAAGATGAATGAGACTCAACCTATCCATCCTTTCTTTACCTTTATGTTACCTTATTGATTAACCTGACCCGGAACCGGAAGTCGCGACTAAACCTCTATTCCTGGATTGAATAGTTAAAGGGATTCCTGAGAGTGAACTGTCAGACGAAACCTTCTCCTACACCTTTTCCTTCTCTAACTCAGTAAATAAGCTGGATGGATGAGAAGCTAGTTCCTTTTCCGATATGCCCTGATCGGAACCCGAACCCATTTATGAAGACGACTGATCCTACTGATTGAACGAGTTTACAGTTCTTGAATCAATGAAGGGAGGGGAGAAGAAGGAAGACTCAGACAAGATGAATGAGACTGATTCTACTGATCCTATTCTACTGATCCTACTGATTGAACTCAGTAACAAGAAGTAGCTCTTTGATTGAACTCAGTAAAAAGAAGTAGCTCTTTGATTGAACTCAGTAATTAGGCTGTATAGGAAAGGAAGTCTGAACTCCTCNGTAGGGTCTTACTGCCAGAGCTCGTTCGCCTCGTAAACTCGATCTCACAGC
>NW_019650922.1:0-739 GCF_002806865.2 Cucurbita pepo subsp. pepo
CTCTTCAGACTGGAGGTGGGGTGTGTTTGGAAATTGCTCCCTGGCCATTTCGATTTTTGGCAATATCACAAATAAGAAGATCATCAGAGATCTTCGAATTTTCTGTCTCTCTCTTCCTTGCATTTGCTCGTATACATTTGGTAATCTCTGAGGTGGGCTGATAAGACTCGATCGGCCATCAACTGAGCCATCAACTGAGCGTCAGGCGGCCGCGGCCATCAACAATGAAGTGGCTGTACGAAATTTTCAGACGGCCATAAATATACTCATTTTTCATATTTTGTGTGTATATATATGTTTATTGGAAAGATTTAATAAATAAATAGACAAAAGATGGACGGCCCAAACCTATTTTTTAAAACTACTCCGGTCGCCTGTTTTTTTAGCCCAGGATTTTTAATTTTTAGGGGTTCAAAACTCACCTTTCGCCCCAAGGGCTTCAAAACTCCATCTCCTTCTTTCTTCTCTCCAGATTCCAGATTCTAGATTTTGTGCTGCTATTTGTAACCTCTCTTTCTCTATTTTTATTTTTATTTTTATTTATTTTATTTTTATTTTATTTTTATTTTTTTGACCCCAAAATAGGCAAGCAATTCAAGGCAAAATGTCCCACACTTTCCTACACTCAATACTTTCCTGAGTCTCTGATAAAATAAGTCGAGGTGGATAACAGCTTTGTGGCCATCCATGCTGCCATAGGTGGTGGAACTAGTCTTAACCATTTCCAGAAGAGATTCCC
>NW_019650923.1:0-739 GCF_002806865.2 Cucurbita pepo subsp. pepo
TTTTCATAAATTTACTATAAGATTTGAATCTCTTATTCCTTAATCGGTATTACTTATTGGGTTCATTTTAATAAATACAATAAATCAGTAACTTTAAATTTAATCATTTGAACATATAAGAAATTATAAAAACATGAATATGTAATGAAAAAATAATAATGAATATTGAAAAAACTAAAATTTTGTGAAAATAACCTAAGTTTCTTAAAAAAGAATAAAGGAAAAGGAAAAGAGTGAACAACTGTACTAAATTTCTTAATCACTAAGGTAAGTTATTACAAGTTTAATTTCTAAACATCTCAAAAAAGGTATAGTTTCTTAACTTAAGAAGTACTTAATAATTCCATACATATAACTATCGAATTCCATCACACATATTTGATTTGTTGGAAATGAAAAATTACATTTTCATGAAGCTTATACTCTGAACAGAAGCTACAAAAATAATTCTTCAAATTTTGGTCCATCTGAACTTTTAAAAAACTTTTAAAAAATAAAAAATAGATCTTTAAGAGTACATATAAATATCTTAAGAGAATATTATTCAAAATGGCTCAACTTTGGTCAAGTCTTAGCTCATAATATTAATCAAAATGATTCCTCTCGTACATCCACCTTATTATTACTTTTTATAATAAGAAACAAAGAGCATAGATTCTGAGTAAAATTTCAATAATTGAGCCTCAATTTTGAAGTAATTAATATTTAGATAAAGATCAACTAAAGGTTATACATAGAT
>NW_019650924.1:0-739 GCF_002806865.2 Cucurbita pepo subsp. pepo
TCGGAAAACTCATGGGAAAAGCCAATGTGGTACGCCCCCTTTTGAATTGCCTATACGCATCTCCCAGTTGAGAGCTCTCATTGCTCCTTTGCAAGGCTGAAACTGCAAATTCCTCGCGCCATTCCATAAGCCGCAGACACCAATCCCCATTCGAGGCCTTCACTAATCGAAAATGATCGGGATACTTGGGAATCAATGACCTCTCAAAACCACACGGGAGACCTAGATCCCATTCTAAAGGACGCAACGACTGAAGAGGAATAGCCCTAGTTTTCATCATCATAAGAACTCTACAAAGTCTTTCGACAGTGTCGCTCTCATGAATTTGGTGAATACTACTCTCTTGCTGATCTAAAAGCAGCGCGGTATCCGTCAAACGAAAGCAAGGCAAATTAGCGTAACGAGAATGAGGAAATTCGTGAAAGAGAGTTGGATACCTCCGGATGAATCGAAGAACAGGGATGGTGAGGCCGAGAAGCTTTGGCCAATCGGCGATGGATTTAGCAGTGATGAAGCCAGTAGAAGAGCGGTTAATGGCGTCCTTGAGGAGGGAAGCGGCCTTCAAATCGGTCTCCGTGTCGATGATGTGATCGAGACTCCGATTCTTGACCCATTTGAGGCGAACCTTCGCAATTCGTCGGCATTGAAGGTGCAGAAAAGGATTAGGGCTCAGGAATGGCGATGGAAGAATTAGGGTGGAAAAGAAGAAGCTCTTCATTTCAGAATCCGGAATTTGCAA
>NW_019650925.1:0-739 GCF_002806865.2 Cucurbita pepo subsp. pepo
GGCTTGACTTTCAACACTTTCTTTCAGGTGAAGTAGCTCATTCATCTTTCTTCTACATTCATTGATTCTTGAACTGTAAAGGAGAGAGAATGACTCTTGAGTTGAGTCTTGACAGTGAACGGAGAGTCCATTCATTAGCGAGACCGAGTGAAAGAAAAGAGCTACTGAACTTTACAGGAGAGGAAATTCATTAGCTGACAGGAAAGTCAAAGAGTGAAAGCAAGGAGAAGAGAAAGAAGCCAACGAACAATTTATGCCTTTGGGTTACTCTCGACAAACAAACAAATTCTTCTTTACAAATCTAACACCTTAGAATAAGACAAGAGCTCATAGGTTCAAGAAGGAGAAAGAAAGAAAGAAAGAAACAAACACACAGCTATTTACATACAGAAGGTGAAGGAAAGAATAGAGAAAGATCAGTCGCGAAGATAGATACTTTACCCTGAAAGAAGGAAAAGGAGAAGATCAAGCATGGAAGCGAGAGGAAAGAAAAGACAAAGACTAAGTAAAGAAGGGAGAGAGACCAAGATAGCATGGGAAAAGGTGAAGGAGCGAAAGCTGTGAGACCCGGAGGGCGAAGGAGCTCAAGCAACTCGACCAAGAGGGAGAGGTGAAGGAATTGTGAGACCGAGTTTACGAGGCGAACGAGCTCTGACAGTGAGACCAAGAGGGAGAGGAGCGAAGCAACTTTACCGACAAGGGAGGGGCAGGAGCGAAGCTGTGAAACCTTAAGGGGAGG
>NW_019650926.1:0-739 GCF_002806865.2 Cucurbita pepo subsp. pepo
AAAAATTTGGGGATTTTGGTTTCGCTGTGGAGCGTTGAGCAAAATCCGCCATTGCCATTAGACATTCACCAGAATTTACTTCCTTCTTCACAATTTTTTCTATAAAAAAAAAAAAAAAAAAAAAAATNAAAAAAAAAAAAAAAAATTAATAAAAAAAATTATTTTAAAATATTAAAAAATTATCAATAATTTTCAAAATTTTTATTAATATTCTTAAAATTTTTAAAATATGATTATTATACATTTAATTTGTTATATCATTTATATTCGTCTACTAATTAAAAATTAATTTCAAATAATATATATCCGTTTGAAATTAGATTTAAACGTCAACGACCATATCGATTTGTAAGCCTCAATGATCGTAACTGTTAAATTTAAATTAGATACTCGGTTCAGATCACAAGCTCTGTGTATATCGTTTGATCGTGATGTCTCGACTAAATATCTGATTGGTTTTAAATTTCAGCCTGAGTACAGTTTTTTCGAACCTATTAACGATACCCATTTGAAATGGAAAAAGTGGTCGATAATACCCCTTTAAAAAATCGACTAAAAATTGGCTAAAAATAACTGTGCATGATTTTCATGGGGTCGTGAATTCATTTGGGTCGGATTAAATTCAAATAAATGAAAACTTTATAGATCGGTTTAATAAATTTATTATTAATTAAAAAAATATAATTTTCATAATTATCTTTTTTATTATTTATTCGTAAAATACTCTCAAAAATAACTT
>NW_019650927.1:0-739 GCF_002806865.2 Cucurbita pepo subsp. pepo
CCGACCGCAATCCCACAGTAATACTTGCAAGCATCAAGCAGTCAGGTAATCATAGAATGATCTCGACCATACAATTGAAAAGAGGACTCGCACGAGAGGAACCTACATTTATGGCTATACCAATGATGAAAGAAGTGACCATTGAGGAAACTATCCTAGATGAAATCAAGGAGGTACTAAACNTAAACATTACCACCCCATCGAGGCATTGATCACGAAATTGAATTCCTTCTCGAGGTTAAACCCCCAGCGAAGAACGCATACTGGATGGCTCCCCCTAAGCTAGCCGAATTGAGGAAACAACTAGATGAGTTGTTGACGGCAAGATTCATCTGCCTGGGAAAAGTACCTTACGGAGCCCCTATACTATTTCAGAAAAAGAAGGATGGGACGTTGCATCTGTGCATAGATTATAGAGCCTTAAACAAGGTGACGGTATGCAACAAATACCACTGTCGATAATATCCGACTTGTTTGACCAACTTCACGGGGCCAAATACTTTACGAAGTTGGACTTACAATCAGGGTACTACCAAGTACATATTACCGAGGGGGACGAGTCCAAGAATGTGTGTGACAAGATATGGGGCCTTTGAGTTCCTGGTAATGCCCTTTGGCTTGACAAACGTCCTAGCTACGTTTTGCACGTTAATGAACCAGCGTTTCTACGTATACTTGGATCAGTTCATCATAATATTCCTCGACGACATAGTTGTATACAACACAACCCTAGAGGAAC
>NW_019650928.1:0-739 GCF_002806865.2 Cucurbita pepo subsp. pepo
AATCATGTGAGTGAGCATAAAGCATGTCGAAAGAGCATGTGTTGATCGGTGGGGATAATTTTTTACTATTACAAGTAAGGAATAAGTAACGTGATAAGGTCAGTGGGAATGTCTGGGCCATCAAGTGCCTAATATCTTGATCTGAATCCTAGACGTGAGTCGTTACAACTGAATGTTGGATTTAGCCCAAAGAAACAAACAATTAAAGCAGAAAGAACTACTTTAGGAGAGAGAGCTTTTGACCTTTTGAATATAAGAACCTTAGGTACTTTTTTAATTCTCTTTAGTGTTGTTGAGGGTATAGTGGGATGAGTTGATGCTTGATACCTCCCTCTTCACAAAACTTTGAGAATTTGTGGGATAAGAACTTGCCACCTTAGTTGGTGCGCAAGGTTTTTAGCTTGTGATCAGACATGTTTTCAACTAGTCTTTTGAACTTCTTGTACGTACATAATGCTTCTCCTTTTTCTTTGAGGATAGTGAACTCTTAAATCGTCTGTTTGTTATCGCCAACGTTGTACCAATCCCATTTCTTTTCTTCGAATACGACATCTCTACTTAATTAGATGTATGCTCAACCAACCAACCAACCAAATCGCTAGTAACCAAATTGATATGGTTAACTATTTGTGTTGAATTTCAGGTATTAGAACGTGGATTCAANCCAAATCGCTAGTAACCAAATTGATATGGTTAACTATTTGTGTTGAATTTCAGGTATTAGAACGTGGATTCAACA
>NW_019650929.1:0-739 GCF_002806865.2 Cucurbita pepo subsp. pepo
TAAGGTTCCAGATTTTGAGCCACGTGCTACCACCGTAGCACCCTTCATAATCTTCCACGAACTCTTCCCTAACTTTGTTGCATAACTCGTGTTGTCCAACTAACCAATAGAGATCAGGTTTCTTTTGAGACCAGGAATATATCTGNAAGATTGGTAAGTAAAAATCTTTTTTTTTTTTAGTTTTAATATAAAAACTATATTACAATTTTGAAAACTTGTATTCATATATAAATTTAATTTTTTTTCTTCATAATTTAAAATTTTGGAGNATTCTCGAAATTTTGAGACTTGAAATTCCGGAACAACTCTTTATTTGGAGACGAATGAAAAGATGCACCTGAATNTAAATTTAATTTTTTTTCTTCATAATTTAAAATTTTGGAGAACAACAATACACTTCATTATCAAATACATTTCATACAAAAAAAATAAAAATAAAAATAATAATAGTAATAAATAAATAAATAAATAAAGAAAACAACAACAACCTTTTTGTGTTATCCCATTATTTTTCATTTGTTCCTCAAGGATAATTCCACCAAAAGGAGATAATAAAGCTTCTCTAACTTTTATAGATCCACTTGTGAATCAATTCATCAACATTAGCAAGAAAGTTTCTCAAGTAAATTCCATCATCTTTAGCCGTCCAAAGACAAGTTCCTACAGTTCCATGTTTGCACCTATCACGGAGCCATAAGTGCTGCGTTTCAGGCCAAAAGCTTTCAAAAGAGACATATGC
>NW_019650930.1:0-739 GCF_002806865.2 Cucurbita pepo subsp. pepo
CAAACAAAATAATTTTTAGGAAGGAAAAACAGAAGGAGAATAAGAGAACAACAAACTGGATGAGTTCAGTTTGGGTTGGCACATCGTCAAGAAGCCTCTTTAATGCAAGTGTTTCCCTTAATCTTGAAGCAAGTGCCTATAATAAAGATAAAATACAGAGTACTTAAAGATAAAATACAGAGTATTAAAGATAAAATACAGAGTACTTACAGTCAAGATAAATAGATCAATGAATTGACTAGATCTAATGCAAAAAGGATAAGGATTCAATTATGGAATTTTGAGTGATAGACAAAATCAATCATGACATGGAATGGCTTCAAGCCTTGATTTTGAATTATTCATGCATGAAAAGGAGAACACAGTAAAAAACTGCTTTGGGGAGAAAAAAAAATNTCAATTCCTCCTCAGATTCACTGATAAAATTATCTAAGCTATCCAAGAAATTTGAGCATTCGTGGTCTCCAGTTAATCTTCCCTCCAGCTCGAAAATCTCAGCTTGCAATTTAATACGCTGTGCATCACATGGAGATAGGAGTTCAGATTCCTGCTTTCCAAGATCCTGAAACAAACCAAGGTGCATTTGAAACACAAAATTATAAGTTGTATATAAATATAACTAGAAACACAAAATGATAAGTTGCATATAAATATATTACAAGAATAAGTTGAATAAAAAATGGTTGATAGTTTTCAAACTCAAAGAATGCGGGTTAGTTGTGTATGTGTGTGTGTGTGT
>NW_019650931.1:0-738 GCF_002806865.2 Cucurbita pepo subsp. pepo
GTCTTTTAATTATGAATTTAATGCTCATCATTAACTTGAAATGATTGATTTGGTTACGTGTTGAATAGATATTTCATAGTATACGGTCGTCGAGAATGAAGTGTTTATAGGTTGAGATATTTTTAGAGATATCTAATTATATAGAAATGTTCATTTTATTTTGTTGGATGAAAGTTCCACATCGGCTAATTTAGGGAATGATCGTGAGTTTATAATTAAAGATACTATCTTCATTGACATAAGACCTTTTAGGAAAGCCCAAAGCAAAGCCGAGACTTTATGTTCAAAGTGAACAATATCATACTATTGTGGAGAGTCGTGTTCATCTAACACAACAGAACTAGAACCTTGAAAGGACTAGTCCCGTTCAAAATTTCGTACATAGTGAGCCAAGACATCAGTTTTCTTCTTCAATAACATTCTTCCATATAAACAAGATGGCTTAATCCGAGTCGAGACTATCGGGGTTAGTAGTCAGTCATGAGTATCTCCCATCATAAGCTATTTGAAGTCTACAAAATAGAAATTGTATGGAATGACTGTCTTAAGAGAGTCATATTTGCAGGTTAGGCTTGTAAAATGCCTTGTAAACTGGGAGGGCTTTGCATATGAGATAGTTTAAGGGCTCTCCTGACATGCATCTCTAAGCCTTAAAAAGGACTAAATTGTTATAAAAGTATTACAATACAAACCAAATATGAACCATGATTTCGTGTATCAACTCTTTGTTAGATTGAA
>NW_019650932.1:0-738 GCF_002806865.2 Cucurbita pepo subsp. pepo
ATAATTTTACTTCTTATTGCAGAAAGAGAAGGAAAAGCTTCACAAAAAGATCATAGAGCTGGAACAGAAGCTTGATGCAAGACAAGCATTAGAGTTGGAAATTGAGAGGCTGAAGGGCTCGTTAGAAGTAATGAAACATATGGGTGAGGATGGAGATGATGATGCCAAGAAAAAAATGGACCAGATTCAACAAGATTTGAATGAGAAGGAAGAAGAATTTGAATACTTTCAAAACATCAATCAAAATCTCATCATCAAAGAGCGTAGAACCAATGATGAAGTTCAAGATGCGCGCAAAGAATTGATTCATGTATTTACCTGAAATTTTGAATTTTCCTATTCATCTCTTATTTGTTCCTAGTGAAATACATTGACTTTAAAAAGGTCTAGTTACATTGGCAATATCGAAGCTGACTTTTGGATAATGCCTTCATCCCTTGTAATTTAATTCCTTCACTCACAGGTGTATGGCGGTTCGTCGACCAGAGCCTTTATTGGTGTCAAGAGAATGGGGGATCTTGACAGCAAACCATTCTGCACAGCCATAAAGTTGAAGTATGCCAAGGAAGAAGCAGATGAGAAAGCAGTAGAGTTGTGCTCAGAATGGGAGGACAAGCTTCGTGACCCTAGCTGGCATCCCTTCAGGATTATAGAGGACGATGGAGGACAAGCTAAGGTATGCATTTAAACGTTTGCGTTTATTCCCTGTTGTGGTTTTTCCTTTCGGCGTGTTCTGAT
>NW_019650933.1:0-738 GCF_002806865.2 Cucurbita pepo subsp. pepo
AAAAAAAAAAAGGAAGTAAACGAAGTTCTTAGTTCTAACATCTTAATCTCATACATGATTTAAGTTCTTAGTTCTTAGTTCTTAGTTCACAGGCCTCATTAATCTCATACATGATTTGGATAAAAATGATTTAAACGCCAGTATGAAAGAAACCCAATCACCCATTTGTATAGAATCAATAACTAGACTATCTCCCAATACCCAAAAACCAAGTTACATTTCAATTTCTTCCCCCATCCTAAAAGTTATACGTATTAGAACTATCATAACCATCAAGAAGCCAACTTTCTGTCTACTCCAAGGAAAGCCACTCCGAGCGAAGCAATCGGAATGCCATACACCCCCGAAGAATTCGATAAGTTAAGCTATCAACCAGCCCAGCCACGTCGAAAACGAAACTGAAAAATCATTATTTAACAGGAATGGGTTTCATTCCACACGAATACGATGAACAATGAAAGTAGGCAGTGGATCGAAATCCAGATACTAACCTTCCAGCAGAGGAGGAAATTGAGTGAAAGTGGATTAGTAGGATGGTATAGATTAAGACGGAGAAAGGGAAATTAGGGAATTATCGTCCCAACAATTCAATTGGATTGAAAAATAAAAACCCTAGCAGGGTTTCTTCTTCCAACCTTTCTTTTTTGTTCGCTTTACCGCCTGTTCGGAAACGAAGAACTCAATAAGTTTAGCTTTAAAAAAACTATAAAAAAAAAAAAAAAAAAAAAAAAAAAAAAA
>NW_019650934.1:0-738 GCF_002806865.2 Cucurbita pepo subsp. pepo
CTGGACGTCGAGCTTGGCTTTGAATCGCCGATTTGCCCACAGGCTGTTTAATTTTATGCTACACATACACGACAGCCAATTAATTACTTATTAGGGAATAAATTAAAGGTAAGTTTTATCTCATAATCTTGTGACGAGACACTATATCTTTTTTGTATTCAAATACTTTGACATATCGATATATGTTGCTCGTACTTTTAACAAAGTCGATACACATCGAACCATTCAAATAAGCTCGTGGGCTACCAATCAATTAGACAAAGACAATAAACACGCATATTCTTAAGCACGATCNTCATGTAAGCGTATCGTTGGGTCCACCTGGATTTTCGTCTCGTATCCTACGCTAAACAATGTTTAAACATCGATGTGATGTTTATCTAACACACTTCAGCACTCGAGCGTTTTCTCAACGAGAGTGTTGAAAAAATTCCATTAATCCAACTCAATCCCGAGTTGAGTTATATTCAAATAAATAAAAATTTTATAAGTTGAATTGAAGTGAGACGAGTTCCCTAAAATTAGTTAAAATTCAATCCAATAATCTTATTGTTAATATATATATTATATATTTTTTTAATTATTTAATTTTCAAAAAATTTAATATATATTAAATATATAAAAATAAATAAACAAAATTCAATATATTTGTTTTTATTAAAAGAATTTGAATAAATGACTAATTATTTAATTACAGAAAATGGACAATTTAATAATTAAATTAAACTTAAATATGTG
>NW_019650935.1:0-738 GCF_002806865.2 Cucurbita pepo subsp. pepo
ATAATATCGATTCATACAAAAGTCTCTTCATAAAAGATGTCCAAGTCTATTCACCAAATTGAGATCTTCGGAACCAAAAGCAATAAATGAGTTGACCCTTCCTTGTCTCCCCACTCTCTGGTTCAACTTTAGACGGGTCTATTTGAACACCCTAATATCTTCTAAGACACGATCACCGCTGCCTGCCGATCATTAATATCGTTGAACTTTAATCGGTTGATTTACCGATGTGGTACTTCTACTCCGCCCGCAACTGGCTGGCCCCTTCTTCTCTACTTTTCCTAAGTCCGAATTGAAATAGAAATCAGATCAGAAAACATCTCACAAACTACCGAAATTTAGAACATAGTTAAGTCTATAAAGTAGGGGCTTCGTACACTGTGCTGTATCNTTGTGTTGTATTAGGTCAAAGTGGAGATTTGGAAGAACTCCTATATCCAATGAACCCCGGTGTATGTGTGTCGCAACCTGCTGTATAGTCAACCAAGCGAGGAATAGATAATCTTGCCCGATAGATAGGCATATTCAAATCAAGATTCAACAAACCCATTAGGAGTTCGCCAATTTGCTCCCGGACAGAGTCGAGCGCCAAGTCTCCCAAGCGCTCTTCCCTTCCTTCCATCTTATGGGGAGTCAATCCGGGCAAACGTCTAGCCCTCACACAAGAATGTCCAAGGGAAAGGACAAGCTCAGATTCAATAAAAATTGTTGAGTCAGGAAAATATGCAAAATGGAATA
>NW_019650936.1:0-737 GCF_002806865.2 Cucurbita pepo subsp. pepo
CTCTTTTACTACCATTTTTGCTTTTGAATAGGCTGCAGATTGAAAATGAAAAGCCAGGCTTCTTCTGTCTGTTGTTTCCTGCCATGGCCTTGTTGTGTATTTTGGCTTGTAGTTGTCGAGGAATGGTTAGTTTTTATAGTTGAAAAAAAGGGCATGGTTTCGAGCTGTGTACAAACTATATTCATACTGTCGGGATACTTTTTCTCTCCTCCACTTATGAGAACCGACCAGAAAGGAATCCTCTGTTGACTTGAAATTCCTACTTATCTTACTGTCAGTTTCACGAATGATAACGTTGTTTGTCTTTTAACTAACGTCATGTTTCAATTTATAAATAGAAAATCCTTATTAGAATCATATTCTAATTTGAATTTAGCATGGAAGACACTCTTATAAGTTAGGGTAATGTTCAATGATAGGGTTGAACTTCCAATTTACTTTTATTCCTCTTGAACATGTTTAATTCTTATTAGTTTTATAAGGGGATCAGAGTGTCGACCCTAAACCGCCTCTACCCTCTAGTTCTACCTATAAGCCGCCATAGATGCAACGCCCTAATCTTAACTGAGTTCTTATTGCATACTCTACTAGGAAAAAAATATCTATCGATCGTCTTTAACGTGTAGAGCTTGTCTACCCACTAACAAATATTTATTACGAAGATATTCCTACCAACCCTTAACGCATGAAATTCATAAGGTTAAATCATACCCATAATCAAACAAGTTTAACAAGAA
>NW_019650937.1:0-737 GCF_002806865.2 Cucurbita pepo subsp. pepo
CCTAATCGTTCATAGATCTGTGGTTTTAGGAACCTTTAGGCTGCAAGACTTCGAGAAAGAAAGAAGGATGACAAATAAAGAGAAAGAGGAAGAGAGAGGACCGAAATAGGCAACGAAAACGCCGCGGAAAGGAGAGAGAGAAAGCTCGCCAGAAAATCGGCCAAAGTCGGGTAAGGAAGACGAGACCCACAGATCGGGGTCAACCCGAACCCACAACCCGAGAGGATCAGCCCATTCTTTCCTCGGCCTCTACCTTCGGCCCAGCCCAACTACAGCGGCCCAAACCTCAGACCAGCCCAGAAGTTACGGTTCAATTGAACCAACTCGAGACCAGACCCACGGTCCAATCAAGCCGGCCTGCAACCCAAAAAAAAAACTTTCGGCCCAGCCCAATAAGCCGAGGCTCAACTGTAGTCTTGGCCTAGTAGCCTCCGCATCCCGCGACCCGGACCACAAACCGAACCGGACTGCGACCCGCGCTTCAACCAAACGCTACCGCGTGACGTGGCTCGCTCTGCTACTGCCACGTGTCACATAGCGGCGCAGGCGGTCCCTCGGCTCAGCTTGGCGCAAACGGCACGGGCTCCCTCCAGCGACGTTCCTGCAGCTCCTTTGGCGGCTTCCAGCGGCTACTCGGCTCGGCTCACCTGTTTTCAGCCCGGTTTCCACTGTTCCAACCCTCCAGAATCTGTTTTGAGCCCCGATTAAGGTATCCGAGGCCGTTTTAGAGCCGTATT
>NW_019650938.1:0-737 GCF_002806865.2 Cucurbita pepo subsp. pepo
CTTTTATTTTTCATCTAGATCCAATGAGTGAGTTGCGCAATCAATTGGAGCATTGAAATTATGAATTTAAAGATCTAATTTCTTAGTCGTTTAAGTGAAATGAAGTTGTTCTTGAAAGTTTTAATATATTCTCTTCTTCTTTCTCACTTTATTTGGTTTGAATTTGTGAACTTGGGAATGGATTGATACCACCTTCTATGCCATTTTTTTCAACCTTACTTTGTGTTTTTCTTTCGTTTCGAACTAAGATTTGTATCGCCCTCTTAACGTAAAGATCAACACGATTATTTAGAAATAAAATTGTGCTTATCAACTAACGAGTAAGCTTAAATTCAATCGAGTTATTATTAGGTTAACGAGATTATTCCTGAATGAGAACGATTCTGAGGATAGAATGACTAAAAAGTTACTATCTATATCAACAAGGTGCATCTTCTTTTTCGATTTCTCAATTATAAAAACTCTATAGTTACGTGTGCATTTTTCTAAGATGCATGTGTGTGAAGATAAAACATACTGGAAGGACTCGTGTTGGTCCGTGGGGACGGCTATGTCGCACATAGGGCATGGAAGGAATTGTCGAGGACATCTAGTGTCAAAATCCATTAAAATTATGGATGGAAGGAAGTTTTAGGAAATTATATGTAACAGCCTAGATCCACCCCTAGCAGATACTGTCCTCTTTTGGCTTTCCATTTTGGGCTTCCCCTCAAGGCTTTAAAACGTGTGTGCTAGGG
>NW_019650939.1:0-737 GCF_002806865.2 Cucurbita pepo subsp. pepo
ATCAAGATATCTATGGACAAATCCACAAATTAAAATAATGAACATCGATTCACATGACACTTTTTTTCCTCCAATCATCAACATTTTGTCAATAATTCCCTTATCATCCATGATATTTCATTGATACAACATTTATGAAAATTGTTACCAGTAACCACATCATCAATTTTCATGCATATTCATTGATATATCAGTCAACATTAGTAAACAAATCTATACCACCCACCATTACTTGTCAATGTCTATATCAAAAAAATTTATGTCAAAATTTTAGAGTATGCTCATCATTCATTTTTCTTCTTTATATAAAACTTAGATTCCTCTTTATAGTTCATTTTTGTAATTGCCCAATTTCTATTATCATCATCCCTATTTGATTGGGTAGCTTTCCACCAGATGGCATTTACGAGGCTTTAGATTCCTTTTGGATACTTCATCTACCAATGAAATTAGTTCTCACCAAATTTAAAAGAATGCCTGAAAATAAATGTAGTTCCTTACCATCTCAAGTTCTTCTTTGGTAATTTCTCTCGCTGGGATAGGATAGCATCTTCCAGGAAAAATTCCTATACGCAATAAAAAATTTCCATTGCTTAGAATCCAATGATAAAAGATTGAAAGCAATAAACTATATAAAAACATATTAAATAGTAATCATTAACCCAAATATTTCCTACCTTAAAAACAAAAAACAAAAAAAAAACAAAACAAAACAAAAAACAAAAAAACGGTGAAGT
>NW_019650940.1:0-737 GCF_002806865.2 Cucurbita pepo subsp. pepo
GTCTTATGGAAACTCCACGAGAGAGTAGCATGAATGAGTTAGAGTTAAACAATACTAAGTAAGTAATCAATTCATGGGGGTTTAAAAAACTCAATTAATTTTTTTATTAATTATTCTATAACCTCTTAAAATAATTAATATTTTTATTAATTATTCTATAATCTCTTCAAATAATTTCTTGAAGTATTTAGAGGGTGATTTTCCAAAATATATATTGAGATTGAATTTTAAAAAATGTAATTCAATGTTTTAAAATAAATAAATAGATTTTTTAATAAATTAACATTTTATTTTTATTGAAAATAAAATTTAAACAAATGACCTGGTCTTACCCAACCTAACACAAATATTCATTGGTGTGGGTTGATTCCATTATTTAATAAGGGTTGCTTAGGTTAAAAAATTTACAGTCAAATAATGTTACTGGATCTAAAAAATGTCTCAAAAAAACCTAATGCAACTCATGAACACTCCATACTGTGCAATTACGATATCATACTATGAGAGTTACACTCAATACAATAATGTCAAAAAATATTAACCCCGATTTAGTTTTTTTCATCGTGTGGTTCTTATTAAGATTTCAACTTTAAGCAGAGAATGACGATGATTCGATACAATTAGCAGAAGACATTGGGGAGGCTCTAATCCTCAGCGTGAATAGTCCGATTGAATCTCTGATTTTGGATTCAGGTTCGTCTTTTCATTCGTCTCAAAATAAAGAGTTGTTTCGAAAT
>NW_019650941.1:0-737 GCF_002806865.2 Cucurbita pepo subsp. pepo
CACAAAAGTTTGAAATACTTCTTCACCCATAAAGAGTTAAATATGAGGCAGAGAAGGTGGTTGGAATTGGTTAAGGATTATGACGTAGATATCCAGTACCACTCTGGAAAAGCAAATGTGGTCACAGATGCCTTGAGTAGGAAGACGGTCCACTCGTCGCCCCTTATTACGAGGGAAGTAAGGGTACAAAGAGAGTTCGAGCGAGCCAACATAGCTGTAGCGACCGAGGGAGTCATAACACAGCTGGCCTGACTCATGGTACAACCTACGCTTAGGCAGAGAATTATTACCTCCCAACGAGAGAATCCTAACTTACAAAAAGTCCCAGGACAACTAGACAAAAGTCCGGTAGATGGATTCTCGAAGTCATCAGATGAAGGACTATTGTATCAGGGACACTTATGTGTTCTGGCAATAGAAGATTTAAGGAAGAAGATACTGATGGAAGCTCACAACTCGCCATTTGCCATGCATCCAGGAGGTACTAAGATCTACCAAGATTTAAAACAACATTTTTGGTGGAAGAGCATGAAGAGGGATGTGGCCGGGTTTGTGAGCAAGTGCTTAGTTTGTCAATAAGTGAAAGCTCCAAGACAAAAGGCGGCGGGGTTGTTGCAACCCCTAAGCATACCGGAGTGGAAGTGGGAAAACATAGCGATGGACGTCATAGTAGGTTTACCCAAAACGCCCAAAGGTTATACAGTGATCTGGGTAGTTGTCGATAGGTTGACCAAGTC
>NW_019650942.1:0-737 GCF_002806865.2 Cucurbita pepo subsp. pepo
TTTTTTTTTTTTTTTTTTTTTTTTTTTTTTTTTTAAAGCTATTTTTAAAAGAAAATATAATCGAGGAAGTCTTTCAATGGAGAACTTTTATGTTATATTTATATATATATTTTACCTAATTCTTTTCTAAACATTGAACCTAATACATTGTAATGGATTATTTGGTATATACGAAGGTGGTGGAAGAGCACTGAGCTCGGACAAAAACTCGACTTTATAAGAGATAGATTGATGAAAATTTTCTTTTGGTCGGTGGAAATGGGATGCGAACCTCATCTTAGATATCTTAGAAGAATGTCTATAAAAATTGCTTCATTAATAACAACAATTGACGATGTTTATGACATGTATGGAACTTTGAATGAACTTGAACTCTTCATAGATGTTGTCCAGAGGTAGTTTCTACCCACTAAATTGAACCAAATTTAACAAACAAAAAAAAAAAAACTTTTAGATTATATTTTGATACTTTCATGGATTCATTGCCTAACTACGTGAAGATATGATTTATTGCTCTCCACAACACAATCAACAATATGATATTATATGCGGTTAAGAAAAATAATAGTAAATATTTTTTCATTCGATTTAATTTTATGCTAACTGCAAAATTCTGATGTTTTTTTTTTCTTTCACTAAGATAATTTTATGAAACCCTAACTCTTGTGACATTTAAAATGTTTTAATGGATAGATTTATCCAAAACGTTTCTGATAGAGGCAAGATAACACTGCACC
>NW_019650943.1:0-737 GCF_002806865.2 Cucurbita pepo subsp. pepo
AGAACAAATCATTTTAATATTTTTAATTTTAAACTTTTAAATAGATTCTTAAAAATGATTAATTTTTACATATTTCAAAAATATCCACTATTAAACATAAAATTAAAATAATATTTATTAACATTTAGAATTAAATAAAATTCTCTTAGAACTAAATATATAATTTAACCTATTGACTAAATTAATAAAAATTATTTTGAATTTTACCTAAAAAAAAATTCATAAAATACCCTTAAACTTTAATAAAATCTAAAAAAAATANTACTCCTGAGCTTTTTTAAAAAATTTAAAAACACCTAATTTTAGATCGAAATATTTAATATTTTGTTTAAAAAATGCCCTTCAACATTTAAAAAAAATTAAAATATTATTTTAATTTTAAGAATATTTAAAAAATATATGAATTTTTTTCGATTCAAACCTTATTATTAAATTTTTGTCGATCCAAACGTTATTATTAATTTTTTTTGTCGATTCAAACCATATATTGAGCTAACATTAATAATATTTTGTCGATTCAAATTTTATTATTAAATTTTTTAAAAATTTAAAAAGTAATAAAGTACAAAGTTCAACGGTATTTTTATTAATCTAGCTTAAGTTCTTGAAAAACCATACGATCCTTCGATCATTATATTTCCCCACGATTTTGTCGGGAACATCAATATCATTTGATTTTAACAACAATAAACGAATTATTAGATGAATTGTAAAGAAAAACATACATCAATCAATAG
>NW_019650944.1:0-737 GCF_002806865.2 Cucurbita pepo subsp. pepo
AAAACTCCGGCGTTCGCCGGAGTTTTCGCTCGCACACGACCTACAAAGGGCGGCCGAGGGCTGGGATGCCAAAAAGATCACGTCCCCGACCTTCAGCCACCCTGAAAACACCTGCAAAAAAATGAGAACGGGAAGGAAAAAGGAGAGAGAACAGAAAACCGACGGAACTCCGGCGAAGCCGAAGCGTACGAATCGACGTCGAAAACNACATTTCACACCAGAAAAGTAATCCCAGAACCCTTTACACACATCAGGAGTAGGTTTTAGACGAATCCCGTACGCTAAACACCGTCGGCAAGGAAGACGGAACGACGGACTTTCGAACTTCTCCAGATCCCGGAGTGCGAGGCCCTTACCAACGAAATCTGTACCAAAAACGGGGTTAGGGTGAAGGATAAGCTCGGGAACGGGGAAACAAAATGGGAAAAAAGGAAATCGGGACGACGTTGTCGAGGAGAGAGAGAGACCGCTAGAAAATCACGCAGGAGTCGGGCGAAGAGGATGAAGTCCGACCCGAGATCCAGATCCGGAAACCCGAAGCGAGCCCCGTCCCTTCGGTCGGCCCAGAACCCACGTTACCTGCAGCCCAAACACCCGGCCTTCACCCCGCGGCCCGTCACCCGCGAGTCGGCCCATCACCGCGCGGCCCGTCACCCACGTTCGGCCCGAGACCCGCGAGCGACCAGTTAACCCGCACCTCGACCCGAGACGCCTGCACACGCGTCGCACTCTGATTG
>NW_019650945.1:0-737 GCF_002806865.2 Cucurbita pepo subsp. pepo
CTTAAGCTTTGAATACCTCAAACCCAACAAAAAGAATAAGAAGGTATATTCCATTTCCAGTAAACGCGGCGTCGTTGGGTTGATGTGTTACCTTAATATGATGCATAAATAATTACAGGACAATTAAATGTTTCCTGTTAAAGTAAGTTGGGAGATTCTATTTTCATCCCATTTATGTCACTTATGACCACTTTTTTGTTAACTCTTTTCTCATTCTGGATGATTTGAAACTTTTAGTCATAAATATAAAAATCTAACATAAAAAAACTAGTAAGAAATCCCCAGATGAATAACTTTTCATCGTTTCTCGTGGGAGCACCATTGGTAAGTACGTTATAAAATTTTTAGTCATAAATATATGTCCATAGCACCCTAAAACTTGCAACAACAGATGATGGGAAGCTCGGTGAAAAAATTGAGTTACAGTCAATATTTTTCAATTTTTTAGTGGCGAGTTAAATATCAATGAATTTGACCAAATGATACCTTTAGTCACTTTTTAAATTATATTATTGGTCTTTTCTTTTTCTTTTTTTTTTCTNCTCAAAGATATCCCATTGACAAATTTTAAAAAGTCTCATATCTCACTGTAATTTCTCAATATATTGACTAAATATTGTAATAAGCAAAAAATTCAAATGATTTAAAAAATTTGTCATAAGGTTTCTGTCCATTTTAGTTATTGACTTTCAAATGTTTCAAATGTTAAAAGTTTAAACTTTGATTCATATACTTCC
>NW_019650946.1:0-736 GCF_002806865.2 Cucurbita pepo subsp. pepo
TCAATCACTTTCGGAACTGTAACCAAAGACTATCGATTAATAAGAGTTTACGGTTTACGAACTGAACTCATGTACCTGAACTGATATTCCCTATTTCTTCTTGAAGGAGGTAAATAGGCTGAGCTCCAGAACCTTTGACGATATTACCTGACCTACACCTCTACAACTATCTCTCTCCTTCGGCTCTATTCCTATTTCTTCTTTCTCTTGAACCTGATTGAAGAACTGTAAACAAGGCATGAAGGATGGAAGAGACTGATTTCACTCTTTCACAAGGTAAATAAATAGGGTTAAGGAAGAAAAGAAGAAGAAAGATTCATTCGACTCAACCTTAAACCTTTTCCTTCTTTCACTAGGTAAAGCATATGAAGTATCATTCAACTCAACCTCAAACCTTTTCCTTCTTTCACTCGGTAAAGCATATGAAGTAGCTCTATTCTCCTCTTCTCGTCTCGCAGCTTCGCTCCTTCGTCTCCTGATAACATTCTGTCACCTTAATCAATCCATTCTTTTGTTGCAGTTGATGGGGAAGCAGCATTCATTCGAGTTCACTTCACCTTCTTCTTTCACACTTTCACTCGGTAAAGCATATATATATTCTGTCTCCTTATTCTGAAAGTGTTTCTTTCAAGTCAAGACTAAACTCAAGATTAATTCCCCTTTTCATTCTCCTCCACCTTTTCCTGATTGAACGAAGTAAATAGCCTAGAATAGGTCTTTGATTGAACTCGGTCTG
>NW_019650947.1:0-736 GCF_002806865.2 Cucurbita pepo subsp. pepo
CATAGTGTTAAAATCAGATAAGAAATTTTCAACATTCAACCCTGCACATTTTCATTCTATTTTTTTTTTCATTAAAACCCTTTGAATGGTTGGAAAATTATATGAGGGAAATTTACGTACTACTAATAAATCATAAATATATTTGAAAATACTCCAAAATAAAATGATGATGTAGTAGTTCAATGATCCCTCGAAAATTTGTTTGGAGTGAACTTTTTTTTTTTCTCTCGACATGTTAAAACTCGAAAAAGAAATAAAGAGGGAACATATCTCAATGCCTATGTCTCCCTATGTCTCAAGGTTCAAATCATGAGAAGTTTTCTCCCCATGTCTCCAAGCCTCACCTCAGATGTATAACTTTCTATCCTTTAAGAGACAATTGATAATTCCTAGCATGAAGATCTAGATTTAGGGCAAACTGAAGAAAATTTGTATTGAAATTTCAGAACCTTAACAACATAGACCAAAATGAACACTTCAAAAAATAAGGGACTAAATTTGACATTTATGGAACGAAATTTGAATTCGACGAATAATCACTTGTCTAAGTAGCATTAGAAACCTATAAAATTTACGTAACTAGCTAGTGTTATAGAAATTTAACTGGTGAAAACGATTGTGCCACGTAAATAACATCATCGATATAGACATTTTTAACCGATTCAAGATTTTCATCAAATCTAATTGTAACCATCCTCAAATTCTGTCTTCATCCATATTGTTACAACTTAACAAC
>NW_019650948.1:0-736 GCF_002806865.2 Cucurbita pepo subsp. pepo
CGTAACCAAGTTCTACTATGGGTATTGTCCATCGGGTTTGAGATGATGGAGGTTCGGTTTTTCGTTCTCTATGAATTTCATACAGTGATCTCGACCGAAGTTTGGCATTCATTGATATAATCATTAGATCTCTTGATTTTCAGCTAACGTTTCGCCATATGTTGCCGAACTTCAATGAATGCTGGTGGGACAGTATCGTTCTTGATATTTTGATTTGTAACTGGTTTGGTGAGATCTCTCTCTTTCTTCCCCATGGCCACATGATTTGTTTGCCACTCTTAGGTTCTGTTTGGATTAATTGTTTTTCTTGTCATATCCTATCAGAGTAAACTTCTTGGTCTGTTATCCAATCTTTTGAGTTCTGACTTTCAGATGTTTTGAAATAGATAGATTACTGGTTATTGAATCCTCTTACGTAGACAAGGATGGTTTGAGTGTTCTCATAGTTATGTGTTCAACTAATCGTTGAGTTTAGAATAAATACGGGTTTTCCGAGTTCATGTATGACTAATTTTGCAGGCATCTGGGCGGGAATGCGTACCGTTCGATACTTCGATGGTAAAACATACAAGTGGGTCGGTCTCAGTCGTCAACCAAACATTATTGGAAAAGTACGTCAACCGTATGAATTCTTCTTCAGTTTCTGATAGATTATCTTTTTGTAAGCGTTATTAGTTGTGGTGATGCCATCCCTCCTCCTCTTCTAGCTAACTAAAGAATCAAATGTGCTGTTTCT
>NW_019650949.1:0-736 GCF_002806865.2 Cucurbita pepo subsp. pepo
AAATCAAGTGCTTCTAAATATAGAGGGTTTGGTTTCACTATCATTTACATATAATAATGGAGATGTTTGCTTCGTCATCAAGTGTTCATTCAAAATTATCAAAGCTTTTAAAATGTTTAGTTGAGGAAAATGCATGCGATATTACCCTATTTATCGATACGATATCATTTTCAACTTGAATATCACAACATAACATAATATAGATATTCGATATTGTGAGATCCCATATCAATTGAAGAGAGGAATGAAGTATTTTTTATATGGGTGTGTAAACTTCTTCATAGCATATGCGTTCTAAAAACTTTAGAGGAAAAATTCGAAAGGGAAAGCCCAAAGAGAACAATATCTGCTAGCGGTGGGTTTGAGTTGTTACTAATGGTATCAGAGTCAGACACCGGACAGTGTACCAGCGAGAACGCTAAGCTTTGAGGGGGTGGATTGTGAGATCTCACATCGATTGGAGAGGGGAACAAAACATTCTAGGCTCAAAAGGGGGTAGATTATGAGATCTCATATCAATTGAAGAGGGGAACAAGATATTATTTACAAGGGTGTGAAAACTTCTACCTACTAGACGACTTTGAAAGTAAGCCGAAAAGGAAAAGCCCAAATAAGACAATATCGGCTAATGATGTACTAGGTTAAGAAATGATCAATAATGTATACACATTTTTTATTTTATTTTATCGAAAACTTGTTATTCATGAGAATAAATCAAAATAGACCATGAGAAAAG
>NW_019650950.1:0-736 GCF_002806865.2 Cucurbita pepo subsp. pepo
GGGGATCAAAGAAGAAGAAGAACCGTTCGCCTGCAAATAAGGCAAAGAAGAGGAAAACGTCTCGATAAAAATGGATACGATAAGAAGCTACAACATAGCCTTAGCATAAACTCAATGAAAGAAATAGGTAGTTCACCTTTGTTTTTGGTCTTCACAGGTTAGTTCAAGCCGAAGTTANTTGCAGCTGAATATTGGGAGGAAGCTTTCAATGGTCAATGTCTGTCTTGTGATTGAGAAAATTTGGAGAGAAGAACATGATATTCACGGCTCATTATTTATTTATTTATGTTTTTCTTTTTCCTTTTGGACAGGCATATTGTATATTTTAGAGTGAGTGATGACCAAGTTTTATTAAACGTTGGGCAATTTCTAGAATTTTTGATCCATGAATGAATGGTTTTTTGAGGTTGAAATATGTACCAATGTTCTAGCCACTAGTTGAAAATGCAATTTGGTTGCTTAAACAGAAAGACCCAATAATGGGTTGATGAGAGGGTTTGTAAGCTTCTAACCACTGATGAATCATGGTGACCATACACAAGACATAGCTTTGTTTCAACTCCAAGATTTCTCTTATCCCTTAAGCCAACCACATTTGGCTTTGCGGCAAGTCCACACATTTCAACATCGATCAAAATATACACAATCATAGCCTTTTTTGAACTTTTGAAGGGCAGAAAAGAAAGGGATCCTTTAAAATGGTGTGAATAAATGTGTATATAAAGAGGAGAAGGCA
>NW_019650951.1:0-736 GCF_002806865.2 Cucurbita pepo subsp. pepo
AAAGACGAAACGAAACATTCGTTATCCTTCACAGTCAGGAAAGAGGTAAACTCCGGAACTACTTCACGAACCGAACCTTCTTTCACTCAGTCTTGAACAAGGTACGCTAATGAATTGACTCTCACTCTCCCTTGAACGAACAGTAAACAAAGACTCCTTATTAATTCGACAGATTGAACTGTACTTTCTCCTTCACCGATATTACCTTCAGTTATTAGTTATGAGAAGGAAGTGATTGTTCACCTTTCCCTGACGTACTCTCCTGTAAGAAAATCAGACTCAACCTTTTCCTCGTCTTCGCCCCTGCCCCTTCTTTTTTATTCTTTCGCGCGGGTTTACGAGACATGGGACTTAGGGAAACTCTGACTCCGGCTTCAGGCTAGGGCCCGGCCGTGATGGAAGCATCTCGTATGTAGAATGTACACGGTTGGTAATAAGAGGATGAGGTCTTCGCCTTTTGATTGAGTTTCCGAACTCAGTGCTTGCTTCTGCNTCGACCCAATTCATTCCTTTCCTTTAACGGCCGCTACTAACGGATGTCAATAGCTCGACCATTGATTGGGGAGAGTGAAATTAATTCATTATCTTTTATCTGACTGATCATGTAAACGGAGACCCTTCTAAAGTTCCAACGATCTTATCCCAGTGTTCTGATCAATGCCATCTAGGCTTCGATCCAGNTTGGAGCGGATCGGTCGGTTGATCTTATAGACACGAGACTGAACGTAGGGTTGGT
>NW_019650952.1:0-736 GCF_002806865.2 Cucurbita pepo subsp. pepo
TTGTTGGCGATGCTGAGAAGTCTGTCAGAGTACTCTTTTACTGACTCTGGCTCCTTCATCTTCTACAACTCGAAATCCCTGATCAAATTCAGGACATTCATTCCACGAATCCTCTCATCTCCTTCATATTGAGCCTTGAGATAATCCCAGATTTCTTTGCTGTTTTGAGGGACATTATTCGCATGAAGATCATTTCAGATACAGCGGCAAATAGACAAGCTTTTGCCTTTGATTTCCTTGTCTTCTTTCCTTCTGTAATTTGATTTGTGCTACATTAGGATCTGCTGGAAGCGGAGGGACCTCGTAATCCTCTTCTATTGCTTCCTAAAGATCCAAGGCCTCCAAATAAGTCTCCATACGTACTACCCACATTTGATAATTGTCTCCATCGAAGACTGGTGGTGCAACAGCTGAAAAACTTGATTCTCCCATTTTGATCTCACAGATCCCTTAAGAAGATAGCTCTGATACCAATTGTTAGTGAAAGAGGGATTGATTGAATGATTNGAGGGATTGATTGAATGATTAATAAGTAGATTGAATTATGAAGAGCAAGAATGCTCCATATTTATACAGAGAATACAAAACATATTCAGAAAATCTACCTAAAAATCTGCAGAAAATCTTGTAATAATTAGCCTAAGCAATATATTTAGATTTTGAATAACAGGCTACTCAATTTAAATTAAGCTAATAATTGCTTAGGCTAATTATTAGCTTTTATTTTTTAAAATAA
>NW_019650953.1:0-736 GCF_002806865.2 Cucurbita pepo subsp. pepo
TTTGACATTATGATGACGCACCGTTTTGACTCTTAAGTTAGGCTCGTGTAGAACACTTTTGTACAGATAGATAGCATGATCATCCTTGAACGTTACACACGCTTCTTCATAATGCCCACAAGTTTCGAAATGTTTGACATTATGATGACGCACTGTTTTGACTCTTAAGTTAGGCTCGTGTAGAACACTTTTGTACAGATAGATAGCATGATCATCCTTGAATGTTACATACGCTTCTTCATAACGCCCACAAGTTTCGAAATATTTGACATTATATTTACTTACCCATGATCATTTTATATGCTTCAAACCTTCTTGGAAGTTTATTATCATCACTCGAACTTGGGTGCAACAATGACAGGCTTGTATGAAGGCGGAGTTTGGAAGATCCACGTCGAACTCCCCGATGCTTATCCGTACAAGTCCCCGTCTATCGGGTTCGTGAACAAGATATATCATCCAAACGTCGATGAACTGTGAGCAAACTAGACCTCACATATTATGGCTATCAATTTCTTTAAGATTCTCATGTTTTCACTGTACTTGCAGATCTGGTTCTGTGTGCTTGGATGTGATTAACCAAACTTGGAGTCCAATGTTTGGTAACTTTAGAACAATTGCCATTCTACTTATTTTCTAGCTCAAAATCTGACATGAATGCTGACTGACATGTTTTTTTTTTTTTTTTTTTTTTTTTTTTTTTTTTTTTTTTTTTTTTTTTTTTTTTTTTTTTTTT
>NW_019650954.1:0-735 GCF_002806865.2 Cucurbita pepo subsp. pepo
GTAATTTAAATGAAATGCAAGGGTATTTTGGTAATTTACTATCTTCGGAATGTTTTATTATTTTTTCTTTTTCAAAATCTTAAAAAAAATTGAAATTTCTTTTATAAAATCTTTAGTTAAAAATTAGCAAAATGACACTCCTACTCTTTAGGCTGACACTTTCCTTTTCAATGGTCCTATATATCCTCATGAATCTTTGTTGGGGCAATGGAACTACCTTATTAGAGTCCTTAAAAGAAATTTACTTGGTCTTCTTTGAATTCAAACTTCCTTACGTGTCTTTAAACCTTTCTTTAGCTTCCCTTAAACACAATATCTACGGCTTAAGAATTGAATAGATCTGAAAATATTATTACTCAAGAAAACAATAGAGAGTTTAGAATGAGAAATAGAATTGGGATCGAAGGTTCAATCTTCATTGATATTCACAACGTTTAAATAGGATACAAGCTACCAACTAATACCTACAAATAATGAAAATATAAACTAACTAACAATATTAACTGATTACGAATATCTAATGAAAATATAAACGAACTAAAAATATTAACTGATTACGAATATCTAAGATATATTCGATAATTAATATATTCTCCAAATATTAATGGATTACGAATGTCTTGACTAATTCAAACTAGCAATAAATTGCACTAAATTCTGACAATCTTCTTAGTACAAGTTTATTTCTAAGCTCCGAGAGCCTTATGAAAAACTTCAAACTTCACTTTGGCAAGT
>NW_019650955.1:0-735 GCF_002806865.2 Cucurbita pepo subsp. pepo
TTTTTTTTTTTTTTTTGAAATTGGGTTTAACTTAATAATATTTATGACCGTTAAATTGTTGCGATATGTTTTTTTAACTATAATATAATACTCCATTTACTTTTCAAAGTACAAATATTATAATATTGATTTTTTGTACTAAAATTAAATAAATAAATTATTCATATTTATGTTTAACTATTAATTTTTTTTAGTGTAGTGTATTTTATTTGACAATAAACCAAAAAGAAAGGGAAATTATATATATATATATATTTTTTTGCTCAAATAAATTTTAGTATTTAAATTTTTATTATGGCATTTCTTAATATATTATTATTATAGTCTCACCAACCTCAAAATTAATATGCATTTCTTGGTACAAACATCGTCCTATATTATGTCCCCTTGTTTTTAACACGCGTCTATGTGGCATTTCCATTTTTAATTTGAAATATGAAGAAAAAAAAATCATAATGATTAAGAATATGTTCGCTGATTTCACACCTAACGAAAATAAATTTTAACCATTTTAAAATTATTTTCAAACATGTTATTAATGAATAGGATATTCGTGTCTACAACTATAGTCATATATATTTCAATATAAGGTAACTTCTGGAGGTTCATAGTTATTAATTTATTTATGTATTTAAAAAATAATAAAAGTTTTAAAGTAGTACTATGTGTCATGGTCATACTTGTTCAATGTGTATCACTTTATTGCTTTCCTTTACCGTTTTCATGATATATAGT
>NW_019650956.1:0-735 GCF_002806865.2 Cucurbita pepo subsp. pepo
CCTGAAGGGGGTGGATTGTGAGATCCCACGTCGGTTGGAGAAGGGGATGATTAACACGTCTAGAGCATAGAAGCCACTATCCAAATAACAAACCATACAAAACAAGGAAAGCACAACAACGACGAAGCAATTCAACCTTGAAATGATGATATTGAGCAATGAGACTGTCACCAGGTTCAATAGCTCTAGGACCTTTCTCCAAGTTATGAGATCAAATTTAATTAAAACCTTACACTGTCATCATCAAGAAGCTAAACCTCACAGCACACAGATATTAAGCAGAAAAAACTTCATTGATCCTTCAAAATCTCAATCAAGGAAACGTACCAAGATCAGATTCATTCAAAAGGAGAAGAAAAGAAGGAACTTCTATAGACAGTATTAGTTCAAAAGAACGAATCACAACACCGATGAGATAATTGTACATACAAATTCAGGGATAAGAGACAATAATTTAAAGAACTAAGAGCAATAGAAGCGGAAACAACAACGATTAAAGCTTAAAAAACCCAGAAATTCAGATACCAATCCAGAAACAAGGAAGTACCCATTAACAGATCGGTGCATGGCGTTGCTAAGCTTGGAAATTCCAGAAGTCATGGCAGCAAAGAAGCCACCCTTACTCTCATTCTTCTCAGGGGTACCCATAATTTTGCTACCCACTTGGGATAAACACGCTAGTTCGGAGAATCAGAAGCGGCTGCAGGCGAGGTGTAGAAGGAAAATTGAAAAAAA
>NW_019650957.1:0-735 GCF_002806865.2 Cucurbita pepo subsp. pepo
TTTGACACTTAAAATTCCACTCAAATGTTTGGGATTATGTAATTTGACTCATTTTTAATTTCATAAATTATGTAAAAGTCAAATGGTCAATTTGACTCATTCTTTTGTGGAGATTAAAGGGGATCGGGAATAAATCCCGTTCACAAACGTCTTTTATCGGGAGACTATAAATACCCACAATATGTTATGTAAAATTCAGATTCGTGGATGAATGTAATTCATATCTCAAATTGAGACGTTTCCCTTAGAAATCCGAGCATCATATTTGCTATTTCTAAGTTTCAAGCAATTGTTGTGGTAGAATTGCACCTGAGCCATTCAATTAAGCCTTGATCAAGTTCGATTGTGGAGTGACTCAATTTAGAACAAGGTCACTTAATAATATATTTTCTAACAACCTCCTTCATCATTGAATTTAATCTTCTTTGTTGATCAATGAATTTAAATGGTCCTTCCTCCAGTTGAACCTTGTGCATACATAGTGAAAGATGAATCCCTTTTATGTCCTTCAATGCGAACCTATTTCCCTCTTGTACTTCGTTAATATTTCTAGAAGCATGACCTCTTTAATTAATGACAGTGTTGCTGAGATGATGATTGGTAATATCTCCTCGTCACCTAGATGATGATTGGTAATATCTCCTCGTCACCTAGATGTGATTTTTTTAGGCTAGGGGCACTAGTTTCAAGTCTTGCTACAATGCTTCCTTAATAGATGACTTCATTGGTGAACTT
>NW_019650958.1:0-735 GCF_002806865.2 Cucurbita pepo subsp. pepo
TGGGCGCCATTTGCAGAGCTCCCTTTGGTTGATTGTTCCCCCGTTCAATCACTCCAAAAAGTGGATTGAATTTATCCTCACCTTTGTCCACATCACAGCCCCAACACAATTAGGAGGCGGGCTGTAAATCACTCAAAAACCAGCAATTCAACCAGGTAGATTATATTATAGCTAAAAGCATGACCCACTTTGTTAAATTTTGTAGCTGCATGCATGGGTTGTGTTCTAACAAAGTCTTCAACATGCCCCACTTCTCTCTTTTTTTCTTCTCTTACCTCATATTCTTTATGATTTCTGTCTTTTCATCTTTTTTCTCCATCTATTGTCTAATCTTGTTTCACCTTACTGTCTCTTTCACTTTCTATGTTTTATTTCAAAAATCTTTCATTCCAACACAAGCTCATCAATGTCCCTTTCAACTTATTAACACTAACCAAACATTTTATATAAAATGTAAATTAATTTCCCTTTATCAATTTTTTTTAAATCTTTTAATGTTTCATGTATTTTTATTATTTTTTACTTCATCTATTTCTAAAGATTTTGTTTTTAGATTATAGGCATAACCCATATAAGAACTATCATACCATACATATGGATATAGTTTTGAATTAATACGGTATAATTTCATCAACAATTGATTATAGGTTCGAAATTAAGTCAGATACATTATGCACATGCATGTGCATTTCTTTATAATTTTTTCGTCGAAAGTTTTTTTTTTTTTTTTTTTTT
>NW_019650959.1:0-735 GCF_002806865.2 Cucurbita pepo subsp. pepo
TAATACGTACTTCCAAAATTTATTAATAAATGACGTGTCAACAAATATAGAAAATATGGAAAAAGGCCCACTTAGATTGTGATTAATTAGTGAAATAGAGGGTGTCTATTAATTAATTAATTAATTAATATATATATATATATAGAGGTTCGAGACAACCAAGCTATAATAACTAGGTTCAATAATAGTGGATGAGTACGAGTTGGGTTGGGAAAATCTTTTTTGGGTTGATTGGGTCNACTCTATTTTTAAATTGAATTATTTTTAAAAAATATATTAAAAAAATTATATGGTGATAAATAAAATCTCATAAATTTTAAATATAAGATTACAAAAGTCAAATATTCTTAATTTTTATAATAATTAAGCAGGATAGGGTTGAGTTGAATCCTAACCGTGTAACATCTCACTCGAATTTTTTTAATTTTTCAAAATTTTATTAAAAAAATAAAAATCTAACCTAACTCAATCTTTATAGTTGGAGTTGGGGTTGGGTTAACTAGGTTCTGGTTGGGGTCGAGTTAACTAGGTTTTCGAGTAATATGAATATTTTTAATATTAATATATATATATATATATATATTTGGTGTATTTTTGTTCTTCAATCAAACCATGGCTGAAATCGAGTCCTTAATCCTCCTCTCCACCCTCTTTTTCCTCTCCGTTTACTTACTCCGATCAATTCTATCCAGAACCACCGCCCTCCGCCTTCCTCCTAGTCCTCCGTCGCTGCCG
>NW_019650960.1:0-734 GCF_002806865.2 Cucurbita pepo subsp. pepo
AGGGCTCCGATTCTCTAATAACGTGGACCTGTGTACGGACGCCACGCCACTCACACTCCACACACGTGCTTTCTGAAATTTCTCTATTTCTTTTTCTTTTTCTTTTTTAAAAAAGAAAATTAAAGTTACTCTTTAAAATGTTTTATTTTAATTCCTTACCCTTTTTACGACGGTGGTTGATGCTGGTCGGTTCAGTCCGATTGTGGCCTCCGTTTGATTCGAATTCCTCGACGTATTCGCCTTGAGGTTCGCCGTCTTCTCCAACATTACCAGTAATCTCTCTCTATCTCTCTCTCGTGAAAAATCTCAGTCATCCATTAATTTAGGTTCTGCAAATTCATGTTGAAAGTGTGCATTGTCTTTCTCTTGCATCTAGAAGAATGAATCTAGTTTTGTTATCTCTGTGGTACTCCCGTGAGTAATTGAGTTCCACCGAAATCAATATTCGTAGTACGCCTTTTATGACGCTGACGATGTGTTATCACGGACTGGAGTAGTTGCTCTGTGTTTCGATCCGTGACCCAGGCCAAGACCTAGTGGTTGATTTTTTGTTGTTAGAATGCTGGATGATTTTTTTGTCTCATTCTAGGTTAAGCGGGAAAACCGACGAAATTTTTAGGTTTCTTATTATTATCGTGTTTCTTTATAGATAGTGGAATTTGTAAATTGGAACCTGAATTACTTTTTTGAAGTGTCTTATCTTGAGCATACTGGCTAATCAATTCTTAAGCCTG
>NW_019650961.1:0-734 GCF_002806865.2 Cucurbita pepo subsp. pepo
AGTTATGAACTCATGAAAAATAAGCTCACTACTTACTGGGTAATTTAATTACTCATCAAAATTATTTTTAACTTTTCTTTCCAGATTTAGTTGATGCAGGCCAACCGAGGACGAGGACGAGACCAACAGGCTAGAGACTATTTGGGAATCCATGTCTGTGTCTGTTTTGTGTACTTATGCTTTCGTTGTCAAGAATTTACTTTGATCATTTTAAGTTTTAAATAGTACTGGTTTTAAATGTTTTTTTTTTTACTCGATGTTTTTAGAAATAATTTGAAATTTATGATTGATTGTCGAGTTTATTATCGATGTCAGTGGTAGCTCCTGTGAATCGCATTGACGATGAGCAGGTGTTACACCAATAGTCCTAAAAATAAAGTTTAAAAACAACATAACTCTCGTATGAGTTATGAAAATACTCACTATGTAAGTAACCTTCCTATGAGTTAGATATACATTCAACCACAACAAAAATTGTGAAATCAAGGGATCTATAAATCGTTGAACACTGAATAACTCTCGTGCTCACATATGAGTAGTTGCCACAAGTAAAATCAGAACACAACAATACAATCCTTATACACACAGATAGATGATTGCCACCAAGTCATATCACAAAAAAATGGTACGGTTGGGATTTATGCTCTAAAGCTTCGTAATTAATTATTTAGTTTTTAACAATAATTTTTATTATTTTATTTATAATTAATTGTTATCCATGGTATGAAATGAGT
>NW_019650962.1:0-734 GCF_002806865.2 Cucurbita pepo subsp. pepo
AAGTAAGGTTCAAAAGGAGTAATGTGATACTTACAAAGTTCCTTCCCGTAGCGTCAAGAATGCCTGCAGCAGCGGATGCGTAGTTAACTCCGCGGAGAGATTGGGCTCCGGAAGCTTCAGAGAAGGCAGGGACCAATGGGAGTCCAAGCAGCATCGCTGCATGAATATGCATTTACAATGCAAGCATTTTTATAGATAATATCCACATGCATGGCTTGGTGTTAAAACGGAATAACAGTAGATTAGATGCGCATACCGATTTCATCCACCATTGTGTAGCCATTGGAGAAGCGCCCAGTTGGACCGCCATTGAAGTCAATGCCGTAGGGGAAATAGTTGGCCTTGGCGAAAGAGGGAAGATTGTTGTTATTTCCGTTGTCAATGAGAGAGTCTCCGAATATGAACATGGCCGGTACCATCTCCGGCCTTCTCCCCCCACCTTGGGAGAATGGATCGTTTCCACCACCTTCAAATTGCCCAACACTTACGCCAATAAACAACATCCCCATAGCAACAGCCACACTGTAGCAGTACTTAAGATTACCCATCAGAATTCTACTTAATGGGATCACTGATCAGCTTGCTTGAGCGTTCATATAGTCTAAGGTGAAGGTGAAGGGTTTAATAGGGAGGGAGAAGTTGGTAGTTGAGAAGGTAATAAATGGAGTCATCTGTTCTCTTTCAATGCAGTAAATGAAGCCGCCGCATGATGCCTTCCCCAGCATCACCAATTC
>NW_019650963.1:0-734 GCF_002806865.2 Cucurbita pepo subsp. pepo
TGTTTTTTCCTTCATTTTCTTTTTATTTAATCATTATTTTTCTAAAATAATTTGATCAACCCTTTATTAGTTTTTTTTTTTAAATTATTTAAAAAATATTATTAATCTACGATAATATCAAACATTTATAAGTTACTCCCATTAATTACAAATGTTATAAATATTTTAATTTTTTTTTTAAAATGAGCGTTTACAACCCAATCCAACCTTCTATTTTCAAGTTGGGTTATCGGAATGTCATACTTATCTCTAATATATGTTACACTGATAACTAAAATTTCATTAAATTCAAATATAAAATATTTATAAGTCACAACGCATCAGTAACACCAATTACAAATATGAATTATTCTTAATCATTTTAAAAGTAGGATTGGATTGTAACGCTATTTTCATGATAGTTAAGTTGACCTGACCAAAAAAATGTCAACCCACATCAAAAAAAACTTAACCATGAGTAATTTAAATTGGTCGAGTTCTTCGGTTATATGGGTCTAAATTTTATAATATAACGTCATTATTACAACACTTCTTAAACTGGGCCAAATTGAATGAGAGTGAAAAGACTTGAGCTACCATACAAAAATACAATTAATTCAGTCAACTTTTTGTTTTTTTGGTCCTTTTTTTCTCACAATATTATTATTGCTGACTAAAAAGTAAGTGCTCAATTCAATATCATCTTCCATTTTTCCGCGCAGTGGACGTACCATCTACCACCGACCTTTAAATAG
>NW_019650964.1:0-734 GCF_002806865.2 Cucurbita pepo subsp. pepo
TTGTTTTCTACCCCACCTCGACCAGCCATGTTGCTTTGACCCGCAAGGATGAATATGTTTGTGGGAGAAGTAGCCCCCGAAAGGGAAGGGCTAAACAATATCATACACAATAAGATTGATAATTTCAACAAAANCGCAAATAGACAGAGAAGCGCACAGACACAGACGCTCTCCCAGTAAAGCTCTTATCACTCTCCCCCTTCTATTTCTTAGTTGATCTTTGATCTTTGCCTCTATGTTCGTTCATCATAGATCCTCACTTTTTATACTTAATTTTGATTCTATTCTTAGTATAATTTAAATTTCGGTGAATATTTGTGGTTAGAGAGTGTTTTTAGATCTTAATCACCTTCGATCTCACCTAATTTGCTAATATATCTATATATAGAAGTATAAAAATAAAATTTCAACCACGTACTTTTTTATTTATTTTTATTTTTTATTTATTATCTATTATCATTTTCCTGTTTCAATCTATCTTACATAAAAGATACATTAAAATATATTAGCTTAATTCATGAAGTAAATAAATCTCGAGATTTATGACGCTACAACTATCTTAGCTATATAATCTATCTTCTTTTCTAATTTCATATTATATATTGTCACACATAAATATCGACACTAGCATAGCATAATTGACACAAAATTTATATATAAGATAAAAAGGTTAGAGGCTCTAATCTCTCATCGACCTTTGTAAAAAATGTAAATTAAATATAGCTAATTCGATA
>NW_019650965.1:0-734 GCF_002806865.2 Cucurbita pepo subsp. pepo
TAAAGGTTATACAGGTATACATACATAAAGCAATATTAAATGGTTAAATTAGTTTAATCACGAACATGCATTTAATCATTTATGATCATTTTAAACACATGCTTTCAAGAAATTTTGAACGTAATAAAAGTAATTTAACCGTTTCAAAATCACTACTAAACATGCCTAAGCCCAAGATTAAATTCACCACATTCATAATGACTCATCTATTGTCACATTAAATTTTCTCTACAAACTATAATACTCCTAGTAAGCCTTTTATTTATTGAGGAACACATAATAAACTTTAATAAAACACATAAAAATGAAAAGGCATAAAGAACTATAAAAAAAATGTAAAAAACTATATATATATATATATATATATATATATATATATATAGGTGAAACACGTGAGAATGTTTTAGAAGCTTTGCATGAGTACCAGTTTTGCAAATTCAATTAAACTAGACGTGAAATCTAGAAATATTTCATTTGGATCCCAAGTACCTAAATCAATCAAAGTTTGATTTTATATATCTATATCTATCTTTATATATACATATATATACGTGTATATGTATGTATATGTATATATATGTGTATGCATATTCTAATCCTATCACAATCACAAAAATGACTGGTCCATTATCACAATAGATTTTAGTTGCTCCATATAGTAAGCTTTAACAAAGATGTTGATGGAAAAAGTATAAAGGACTAAAGCTTGGTTTAACGGTTCCAAATTGAAACAC
>NW_019650966.1:0-733 GCF_002806865.2 Cucurbita pepo subsp. pepo
TTTTTTTTTTTTTTTTTTTTGTGGCATTTCAAATTTTTATTAAAGAAAAAATATGCCATAAGTGAATTGTCCCTCGTTAGGGGCATTTTTGTCACATTACATTTACGATGTGAAAAGATCGTCATTTCATGTATTTTCTAAGTTTTTTTTATGACATAGGCATGCTTACGGTAAAATGATCAAGGTCGGTCTAGGTCATTGTAGTTGAAGGGTACCGTATAAAGTTCGACTGCTTTCGATGAAAATTTATGAGTTTGCAACGATGAACCTCTCTCAAATTTTCATAATATATGAAAACGCCAAAAATACCTACACAATACAGCTGCCCTAACAACCGCCACTTACAGTCTACCGTTGTCGACCATGACCGCAACTCATCCTTGTCGACACTGTACTGTCAGTGACCATGGCCTACCCTCCCCACCCATTGGAGGCCTCCGACCTCCTCCCACTACCACCATCGTCGACCACGGGCGATGGTCAATGGTTAATCATAGTATATTAAATACAAATTTGAACTTATTAGCGTGTATTAATAATAATTCTTTATATTAATTTGATATTAGTAGAAACCTTTAGAGTGTAAAGATTTCGAACGTGACGAAGAAATAGTGAGAAAACAAACACAATTTTCAAAAACTAAATCGTTATAAAACAAAACCTAAACGGTAATCAAATGGGTCTAAATAAATATATTCATGTCTTCTTTTGTGTTATTCAAGTAGTTTTGATC
>NW_019650967.1:0-733 GCF_002806865.2 Cucurbita pepo subsp. pepo
AAATATAATAGAAATCTACATTCTACAACATCATATGGTTTTGTCCTCTCCTGGAAAGACAATTGGAAACTTTAAGAAAAAAAAAGAAAACATTGCATGTGCCTTAATTCACTGTATTATAAATAGTTCCCATATTTTCAATAATGAAAATAACAATGAAACAAAATAAGAGAATTTCTTAAATTATTCTTCTATTCCATAAGATTCATTTACTATTTCAGGGGGGGGGCTCCATTTTTCTCATGTACTACAAGACTTATTCAATTTTACTACTTGTATTTTCAAATGTCCTCATTTAAAATCCATACTTTCAATAAACCTTAAAATTAGTCTCTTATCCATAGTTTAGAGTTAACTTTTCTAAAAAAATCTCTATCAATTTTCCTTGTAAACTTTAGAAACATGTTCCGCATTTTTTATACTTGAATGAAAATTATTATTATTATTTTGGCAATGGAAATCATAATTAGTATTTTGCAAATTTAGATAAAAATCATCTTCAAACTAACGACGAGGAACAACTATAAGATTTATTAGGAGAAGAAAGACTAAATTTGGACATTTGAAAGAGATAGAATGAACCTCAAGTACAAGGACAAAACGGTAATCTAACCTAAAAAAAATTAATTAACAAATTTTTCATTTTAAATAACATTAGAACCATCTCATAAATTTAGAAGAATTAATCTATATATAATGGAAAGCATGTAAAATTATGTTCATTAAAGATCTG
>NW_019650968.1:0-733 GCF_002806865.2 Cucurbita pepo subsp. pepo
TGCGAAAATAAGCACATCGTGGGGTCCATCCCGAGCAGGCTTGTTCACTCCTCCACGCCGTCGCCAAGTGTCGGCATCTCCATCACCACCATGAAGAGGCCGACGCCGTGATGACGGGCGTCGAGGTGTCGCGTTGAGCGAGTGATCAGGGAGACAACGACCGTCGTCGTTCAGTATTTGATATTTTGACAAGGTCTAACTATAATGAGTGGACCTTGTTGATGTGCGTCAACCTACAGGCGCAAGAGTTATGGCACGCTGTCGAGCTAGAGGAAGGATAAACGATTGAGTATCGGGAGGATCGGCTGGCGTTCGCCGCCATATTTACGATCTGTGCCCCTAGAGATGCTGGCATCTCTCTCCACCAAGCGCACCACGCAATCGGCCTGAGAGGGAATTAAATCCTGTCGGGTCGGCGGTGTACAGCGAGTGCGGGAATCCAACATCGAGCAGCTGCGGAAGGAGCTCTCGGAGATCCGCTTTAAGGACGTCCGGCGAATCCGTCAATGATTTTTCAATGCGGATCATGGGGCTCGCCAACAGCATCACCACACTCGGTGGCTAGCATCAGCGAGACAAAAATCGTGAAGAAGATGCTGCAGGTCGTCCCCGATCACCTCGAGCAAGTCACGATTTCAGCTGTCGATAAGGAGGGTCGTCTACTTCTCAATGAGGAGGAATGGCTTGCACGCCTATGTTAGGCTATGGAGCCTGATACTTATTTATAGCTTGG
>NW_019650969.1:0-733 GCF_002806865.2 Cucurbita pepo subsp. pepo
TGCTTGATACAGTCTTTTAGAAGCTGTTGGATAAGTCAGCGTTGTGGATGAGATATGTGAGTGCCAATGCCACCAACATCAACACATAAGCTATCCCTTGGTCTATGGATGTCCCTGTGAAATGACGTTTTAAAGATACCAATTAAGTTCACTAAGAAATCTATGAATTTCAACCCTAATTCCTTAGGATTTTGCATTTCAAAGAACTATTTAAAATGAACTTCTGAGGATAAGACATCAAGACCAAACACCTTTGTTCTAAAAGGTAACGTAATAGTAGTCAGGCCAACCAAATAGCAAACAGAATTACTTTGCATAATCATGGCAATAGGTTTAATTACACTCGCAAATTAATAGTTTATAGAAACTATAAGATAACTTTATGCTGTTGTTACGAATACAAGAAAATAGCTTCTGTATTATTTGTCATTTCTAACATTTGGTCCACAAATTGATGCCAATGACCTCTCGCAAAATTGAGAATACAAATACGTGTAGGAAAATAGATCCACCAAGGCTTGAACAAACAATCAAAACTAAAGGGGAAAAGAAGTGAAGATTTGCGCTTAATATCTTTAATCACAATTCATCAAGAAACGGAAACCGAAACAATGTTTTGGTAACTCAGAAACTGAAACTCTCAAAATAATCCGGAAACAAAGAATAAACAAACAAAACTCATTTCAAGCCAGAGATCAACAGTCCACACAGATCTAGAACAAAAATACAAAAC
>NW_019650970.1:0-733 GCF_002806865.2 Cucurbita pepo subsp. pepo
TCAGGAGCTTCATTGGACGCCATTAATGTAGCTCAGGACATTGCCAAGAGTTGGAAAGAAGAAACAAAACAGAAGAGAAAATCTGTAGCAGCTCGCCATAGAAGATGCATTTCACATTTCTAATAAAAGTGTTGGGTTCATCTTGTGAAGAACAGTAAACCAACAAAACAAAAACAAAAACAAAACAGAAACAAAAGAAACACATTAGCAGAGCCCTCCTCCCCCTACGAATTCCTTTCTGTATAAAGGAAGATGAGGCTTATTGTTTTTCTCCTTACTGTCCTATTGACTATCTCTTTCTGGATCTACCTTGTTGTAATTGTAAACTTTCTTACCTCTCTCTGTTGTAAATCCAACACAACCTGACCCACCTAGGAAATGATAATAAATAGCATTTAATGGGCTCCACAGTGGATCCACAATGGGTCCGTTTACAAAAATGTGGCCCCTCAGGTCCATGATTCCCCCCAACATAACAAATCTCCACTAAGGGATCTCAGTTTTGGTCTCACAATGAAAAAATGGGTTTCAGGGTTTTCTGTCTCCATGTTGCTTTGCACATGGTCTGAGCAGAGAAGTGTAAACCTTATCTTAGTTCTTAGTTTCTACATGTGAACAAATCTCTCTAACCACTACAAATTTTCAACGGTAATAATGTAACAGTAGATATTGTCCTCTTTGGGTTTTCCCTTTTCGGCTTTCCCTCAAGGTTTTAAAACGCGTCTGTTAGAGA
>NW_019650971.1:0-733 GCF_002806865.2 Cucurbita pepo subsp. pepo
AATCAAGGGATAGAAATGCACCCCCACCCCGAAGACTAGTCATAGCGGTCGGGCAGGCTGTCTCAAGATGGGATGGACGTTGCGAGTCAAGTGAATTTGCTCGTTGACCGTAGGCCATACGAGCAAAGTTATAGCCAATCCAATAGTGAACCTGCAAACACAGAGGTAGCTTGATTGATAACGTTTCCAAATCACTTTTTAGGTAACAGTTAAGAGTAAAGGATGTGATTTGGAAAGAGAAGTTACAGGGCAATGTTGAAGAAACTAGAGAAAATTGTGCTCTTAAAAACGGCACCTCGAGGAACGGATTTTTTTCGTTGGAAAGGATAGAACAAAGAGAAGTATCCTGCAATTGAAGAAGCAAGAAAAAACGCAATGGAAAGATATCCGAAGGCCACAGTTGGGTCCTCTAGATACTTACAGATAACAGTGCCTTTGCCTAGGATGGGAGTTCCAGATGCAGTCTGCCCATAAGCAATCACAACACGAAAGGATAGTGACCATCAATGAGGGAGCTTGGAAAATTATATGATATTGCATTGGTTGGGAGGTTCTCATCTTGTTGTAATTGTTTCAAATGCACAAATATCTACCCAATAAGAATCAAACAATTTGTGTTAGTGAAAAAAGTGAGTAATTGAAAGGTTGATAAGAAGATTGTATTATGAAGAGCAAGAATGCTCAATATACATAGAGAATACAAAAAGATATTTAGAAAATCTACTTAAAAATC
>NW_019650972.1:0-733 GCF_002806865.2 Cucurbita pepo subsp. pepo
CGCTCCGTCTCCACTCTCACTCAAGACGACCTCAAGAAGCTCGCTGCAGACAAGGCTGTTGAGTATGTAAAGAGTGGAATGGTCCTCGGCCTTGGCACCGGCTCCACCGCCGCCTTCGNCGCCTTCGTTGTCGCCAAGATTGGCGAACTTCTCAAGAGTAATCAATTGAGTGACATTGTTGGAATCCCTACCTCCAAGCGGACGGAGGAGCAAGCTAGGGCATTAGGAATTCCTCTCTCTGTTCTTGATGATCATCCGCATCTCGATTTGGCTATCGATGGCGCTGATGAGGTCGATCCAGATCTGAATCTCGTTAAAGGCCGCGGCGGCGCTTTGTTGCGTGAGAAAATGGTGGAGGCTGCTTCCGATAAATTCGTCGTCGTCGTCGATGATACTAAATTGGTCGACGGCCTCGGCGGAAGCGGTCTCGCGATGCCGGTGGAAGTCGTTCAGTTCTGCTGGAAATACAATTTGGTGAGGCTTCAAGACCTATTCAAGGACGAAGATTGCGAGGCCAAGCTCCGATTGGACGCCGATGGGAAGCCATACGTCACCGATAATTCAAATTACATAGTCGATTTATATTTCAAGACTCCAATCAAAGACGGATTAGCCGCCGGAAAAGAGATTTCGGCGTTTGAAGGAGTGGTGGAGCACGGACTGTTCTTGGACATGGCGACCGCCGTGATCATCGCCGGAAAAGATGGAATCGACATCAAGACCAAATGATTTC
>NW_019650973.1:0-733 GCF_002806865.2 Cucurbita pepo subsp. pepo
CGAATGGATGGACGGATAGACCCCTTGAGAACAATCAAGCGGGGACATCTCGAGGGCCTTACCATCAAAAGAACCACCCGACGACGCCTTTGCAATGCATACTATGTAAAGGCCCCCACAAGGTATCCTACTGTCCTCATCGGGCCTCTCTCACTGCACTCCAAGTGTCCATTCAAGAGAGCAATGAGGCAAGGGTCGAGACTATGCTAGACATGAAGGAAGATCACGATAACCCCCGAATGGGCGCACTAAAATTCTTGTCAGCCCTCCAACGGAAAGTCGAACCGAAGGAGATAATAGAGAAAGGGCTCATGTTTGTAGATGCAACAATAAATTCTCGACCGAGCAAGAGCACTCTGATAGACTCTGGAGCAACCAACAACTTCATTGCCGATCAAGAAGCCAGAAGATTGGGACTCACCATAGGAAAGGACCCAGGGAAAATTAAAGCTGTCAACTCCGAGGCCTTGCCTATTGTGGGAGTTTCCAAAGGAGTCCCCTTCAAAATAGGGGATTGGACTGGAGAGCTAGACCTTGTCGTGGTTCGCATGGACGACTTCGATGTGGTACTTGGGATGGAGTTCCTCCTAGAACACAAGGTCATCCCAATGCCACTGGCAAAATGCTTGGTGATCCCCGACTGCAACCCCACAGTAATACTTGCAAGCATCAAGCAACCAGTTAATCTTCGAATGATCTCGGCCATACAGTTGAAAAGGGGACTCGCACGAGA
>NW_019650974.1:0-733 GCF_002806865.2 Cucurbita pepo subsp. pepo
GTTGGGAGAGCTTAATATTGAAGATTTGAAGGTCAGGTGTTTTTCGACCTTCACCACATCTGATTCAAGTAATATAACTTACTATCTTATCTAAATTTAGAGATTTCTTTTTCATCTCATCTAAATTTAGAGATGATAACTTACTATCTTATCTAAATTTAGAGATGATTTCTTTTTAAAATTTCAATGAGTTAGCGTAAATAATTTTACTGATGAATTTTCATTTTAATGTTAGCGTGGATAGCTCAATTGGGAGTGCGTTTGTAGATAGCNTATAGCTCAATTGGGAGTGCGTTTGTATATAGGGTGGATTCCTAATTCTTTATTTGACTATAAATGCTCTATAAGACATTTAGTAAAATGACTCATTTTATTGCATGGAACAATAAAATTGATCTTCCCTTAGAATTGTCAATACATTCTACTTTCAATGTTGCTAAGTTGAGTCCTTCTGATGTAGGTGATGATTTTTTTGATTCGAGGACGAATTCTTTGGGGGATGATGATAAGAATCACAGTGTACATTCTACTTTCAATGTTGCTGAGTTGAGTCCTTTTGATGTAGGTGATGATTTTTCTGATTCGAGGANCAAACTGGACCTATTACACAACCCAAGGCCAAGAAGATTCAACAAGCAGTCATACTTCATCTACAAAATTGGATAGGCTAGGTTCAATCATCATCTCATGTATGACAAGCTGATTCGTTTGAGTCAAGACCATTTGAAGATTC
>NW_019650975.1:0-732 GCF_002806865.2 Cucurbita pepo subsp. pepo
ACAATATTGGTAATGTAAATGCATTTTGAATACAACTTATCGTTATCAATACCCCCGACTTGAGCATACTTTCTTGAACATACGCTCTTGAACATACGCTTTGTCATCTTAGTGTGAGAACCTAAAGGAACTCACGATGATTTTTTTTTTTTACTCAACTCGTAAAGGTCAAGAAAAAAGGGGGACCCGCTTCGAATCTAAACTCGTTCTCCTTAGCACAAGTATTAAGTAAGTCAACTACCTCTCTCGAACAATCGCTTTAATATAATCCAACAATAATAACAATTATATTAAAAAAAAGAAAACAAGATTTTAATACGATAATTAACTTAACTTGATAAACAATATCCTGACACTCGAAGAGATGAAGATAAATTAAAAAGTAAATTGGAGAGAATTTAGAATTTTAGAAAATGAGAAAATAATATTAAAAAAAGGTAAATAAATAAATAAAATATATTTTTTGTGATTTAGAAGAAAAAAAAATAAAAAAAAAAATATATATATTTTTAGGGAAAAAAAAAATCGTTCATTTGGACCGCGCCAGAGGCCAGATCTTTAACTTGCGCCTTTTCTCTGCTTCGTCGTTCCTGTCGAATCTCCCCCGAATCGAACATGCAGGTGAGCACTGCTAATATAGTTCTCTTATTCTTATGTGTTCTTCGCTCATGTATTCTCGAATTTGGTATGTTTTGTTTTTTTTTTTTTTTCATTCATTACAGCAGTAATTCC
>NW_019650976.1:0-732 GCF_002806865.2 Cucurbita pepo subsp. pepo
CATTGATAGTCTCTCATTCCCTACAAATCAGCTCGTTGTGTACAGTTGACCAAATATAAAATCGAATAGCTTCTTTGATATTTAAATTCTGATGTACACATGGCACAAAATTTCGAGGGTTACAATATGACATAGATCAATACTCAGCAGCACAATATCTTAAAAGTAAGAAATCAAAAGCTGCAAACATCATGAATCGGGACGTACCAAATGCTCCGGCTCTATGTTGTCCATAACAATTTCCCTAATTTTTCCTTCTTGAGCCCGTTCATACTCGGATTCGACATCGCCTGTGGGATTTGTGATGTTATGGACAGCTGAAACACTGTCTGCCACTGGAGTCTCAGCCAACTTTGATTGCAAGGTTGATTTGTGACTAGGTTTAAGAACATTAACCTAAAAGCAAGATACTGGGTGAGTTGAAGGGGGAAGCCAGAAGAGAAGGCAACACTAGAAATCATCATTCACCTCGTTGGTATAACGTCCATTGTATCCTCCAAATGACACAATGATGTCTTCGCCACCGTAGGAGCTTACAACCAAACTAATGCCCTGTAAGAGATCAGATGGCAATTAATAACTTCAATGGTAGCAGTTAAAAGAACATCAGTATGCACAGTGAAATCTTCATTGGCATTCTCCCAGAAGAAAATATGGGGCCTTTATTATTTTACATGGTTCGATCTAAAAGCTTAAGACGTGCTTAGTTAATGTGATGGTGGAGAATATGGC
>NW_019650977.1:0-732 GCF_002806865.2 Cucurbita pepo subsp. pepo
ATAATACAAGTAAACTTCAGGAATATCAGCCGAATTGTGTAAATGGAGATAATTAGTAAACCAACTAACCTTGAAACCTTTATAGACAAGACCCTTCTCGTAGAGCTGAGAGAAAACCCACCAAACACTCTCCATGAACTTCAAATCCATCGTCTTATAATCGTTCTTAAAATCAATCCATCGTCCAGTACGCGTGATGATTTTTTCCCACTCCCCCACATACCTCGTAACTATACTTCTGCATTCTTCATTGTACTTTTCAATCCCCATCTTCAACACATCGTCCCTCCTCTTAATCCCCAGCTTCTGATCAATCTCATTCTCAACAGGCAATCCATGGCAATCCCATCCAAAGCGACGAGTCACATGATGACCGGTCATGACCTGATACCGGGTGACAATATCCTTGATCGTGCCCGCCAAGATGTGACCATAGTGTGGGAGACCAGTGGCAAACGGAGGCCCATCATAAAAAATGTACTCAGGAAGGTCCCGGGTGCGTTCAAGCTGAGTCTCAAACGCCTTGATATCAGACCAATACTCAAGCACACCCTCCTCGTGCTTAGGGAACGAAAAGTCCTTACCCTCACAGACCTCATCCATGGCGACACTACACTTAAGTTCAAGAAAAGGGTTTGTTCAGAAATGGACCAAATGTGCAGGGCAGGTGCCAATCAGAGTGCAAAGACGGATTCAGGGGAATAACAAGAATTCCCCGGAATTCAACCTGCA
>NW_019650978.1:0-732 GCF_002806865.2 Cucurbita pepo subsp. pepo
CGGGTCGGGAAACAAGCAAACAGAGACCGAACGGAAAGAAAAACGGTGCCTCACGCACCCCCACGCGCGACGCACGCGCCCTGGAAGGTTACTACGCGCGCTTCCTACGCGCGCGTGCCCTACGCGCTTCTCCCCCGTGTNCCACGCGCGACGCACGCGCCCTGGAAGGTTACTACGCGCGCTTCCTACGCGCGCGTGCCCTACGCGCTTCTCCCCCGTGTAGGCGCGGGTCAGAGGCGTCGGGTCAGGCGCTTCGCGTGCGGCGCGGGTCGGGCTTGCCCGGTCCGTGCGCCTGACCCGTGTCCGCTGCCGGGTGAGGACGCGCCTCACCAGCCGGTGATCGACACATGTCGATCACCGGTTCCCCCGCTCTCCTCCGCACGCCGACCGACGCGTGGCGGTCTCCACCCAGTCTCCTGTCTTCATTTTCCAGGTCTCTTTCCCGTTTCGATCTATTTTCTTCCGATTTTTTTATCTTCCAATCCGTAATCCGATTCGTTAAATTTTCTTCACGAAACTTGTAGACCTCATATTCTACTCCTTGGAAAGAATTTTCTTAAATTTTTCTGATGATCACAGATCTTATTATTTGAGTTCAAATTCGGAGAAAAACACGAATTCTTACCGAAAATCACGTTATCTTTAAACTCTGATTCGAACGCCGATCTTGGCCGCCTTCACTCCAGAACATAACCAGATAGCACTGTTGAGGGTAAGAGTCCAAGGATCAAC
>NW_019650979.1:0-732 GCF_002806865.2 Cucurbita pepo subsp. pepo
ATGAAAACATTCTTGGCGATGTCTCTCATATATCTAAGAATAGTGGTATTTTGAAGCTCCTGATTATCTCTTTTAATATCTCTTTTAATATGATCAACTATGAATTTTGAAGCTCCTGATTATCTCTTTTAATATGATCAACTATGAATTTTGAAGCTCCTGATTATCTCTTTTAATATGATCAAATTTCATGATGTTATCCTATGTTAATGTATACCACAGACTTGCTTTAAACACTCTAATTTTTTCAAAATAACGTCGTCCTGTTTTATATTTATATGAATTTCATATTTTTAAATAAAACATGCTTTAAATATTTTAAAATACCTAATAAATTTTTAATTCAATTTTGTATTTAAATTTTAAAAGTTGACAGACAATTTAGATATAAAGGAAAAATTTATACCTATATAGTTTTTTATTTTAGTTTTTGAAAAATTGTATTTATTTTCTCATCAATTCTTTTAATGATTTCTTTCTTTAAAAAAAAGTTAGAAAATCTTAGTAAAATTCTAAAAACAAAAGCAAAAGAAATATAATCTAAAATAAAAGACACAAAAGATATGATCTAAAACCTCATCTTAGGGGAGCAACGCCCCTTCCCTCGTTCTCTTGGCTCCATTCCTGAAAGTAGTTCAACATGTTAAAAATGACTTTCAAAATTTAGTACAAAAAAATTAAGTTCAATGGTTAGTTCACCAAAAAAAAAAAAAAAAAAAAAAAAAAAAAAAA
>NW_019650980.1:0-732 GCF_002806865.2 Cucurbita pepo subsp. pepo
TAGTCTTAGGAGTTTCTTGAGTATCTGCTACAACATCACTAATTGAGTTTCCCTGCAACTGAAGCTCAACTCCTACTTGCTTCGTGGTCTTGGAACCTTGCTCTACATCTGGTTCCTCAGTAGTAGTCTCAGAAGTTTCATGAGTATCTGCTACAACATCACTGAGTTTTCCTGCAACTCAAGCTCAACTCCTACTTACTTCGTCGAACCTTGCTCCACATATGGTTTCATTTCTAACCGCACTTTCTTCAATTCTCTGGTGGTCCTTGTGAAGCTAACTCGTTTCTACTTGCTCATAACGTAGTTCTCACAACGACCCACATCAACAGATTTCAGACCTTCTAAAACTCCTTTCGCAGCCAGCCTCTTCATTCCTTTCGCGCTCATAGGTTCAAGTCTATTGTGCTGTAGACTTGAATTTGAAGCACACTCAGCAACAGCAGCTATGTTCATACACCCTGCAGTGGTGTATAGGGTTCCAGATTTTGATCCATGTGCTACCACCGTAGTGCTACTTGTGTACATACCTGAAGTCATCAATAAAAAATACTTTTAGCCAGAGTTCTCCTTGCAATTTTCTCTATCCTTTTTTCTTTGTGTTCATCTGGATCGAGCGTGTGCATTGTTGTGCGATTCTAACAATTGGTATCAGAGCAAGGAAAAATTCACCACGATCTGTGAAGATGGNATTCTAACAATTGGTATCAGAGCAAGGAAAAATTCACCACGATC
>NW_019650981.1:0-731 GCF_002806865.2 Cucurbita pepo subsp. pepo
GAAGAAGCTCGACGAGAAGGTGACGGGAGAGGAGAATGAAGTCGAGGTTCGGGAGAAAGAGCAGTGAAAGAAGCTGATAGTTTACTCGGTTCAGGTTCAATAGTTCAGGAGAATGAATAAGGCAATGGAATTGTTTACAGTTCCTGAAAGAAGGTGAATGAGTTTACAAAGACGAAATAGGGTCAGGTTCAGTCGCTTTACCTGATTCTCATCCTTCCAGCCTATTAAATTACTTCTAAAATGGCATAGCAAAGTTGTGAAAGAAAGACTGAACTTGACAAAATGGAGTTTACCCACACGTACTAGCTCCCTCACTGGTAAAATACTGAACCAACAAGGTAATTCATATAGGCTGTATGAGAGGTTGATATTATCCCTTTGGTAAATGCACCATCCTGTTGAGGATTGAAAAGCAGCGTTTAGGGATTATTAAGGGGAATTGAATTAGTCAACTTCCAAAGTTAGCTGAGGGAAGCATACATAAGTGAAAGAATGAATGGATGAATTAGGAATAAATAGTAATTAGTGTTGACTCAGAATTTCAAAGGGAAGAATTTCAGGAGCAGAAGGCAAGACCTTAGCTAATTGAATATACCTCACAACAGTACCATAGTTTGAGTCTGTACTCTAAAGTGACAATCTCACTAATATCAAACTCATTTTTAGGCTTGTGCGAAGAGGCGAAGACACGAAACCGTACCCGGTTTAGGGGCGAAGACACTTTACCGTAC
>NW_019650982.1:0-731 GCF_002806865.2 Cucurbita pepo subsp. pepo
TATATATATATATATATTATTTGTATTATCATTGCATTTTCACGACTTTCTACGAATAGACCATCGTTTTATACATATTGAGTCAATTTTCGTGTCCATTCTTGGGCACGATTTGTACGGATCGAGTCAAATAAACGTGTAGATTATAAGTGAAGTAATAAAGAAATGATGTGAGATATGAAAAATTAGGTGAAAAAGATGGTAGAAGTATAGAAAAGTGGTGTGAGTGTGATGGTAGAAGTAGAAGGAAGTGGTGTGGGTGTGGCGGGGGTGGAAGTGGGATAATAAAGCTGATTGATACCGTTTGTATGTATAACTTAATACTCAGCGCCGCTCCTGAGTGATGCCTGACGTGTTAGCAGCAGCCGTCCCACTTACCTCACCTCCCCCCATTGCACTTTTCAATCAACTCCTCCATCCATATTTTCCCTATAAATCTTCTCCTTGGATTAACAACTTTGATTCCACAATATCAGAGTATGGCGAGGTGGCTTTTGTATTCTAAACCAATGCGCTTACTCCGTTGCTTGCTCATATTGCTCGTTTGGTCTGTTTCTTGCACCGACTTTGATGAATTGTTTCAATCAAATTGGTCGCCCGATCATATCCTCATTGAGCAAGATCACGCCAACTTAACACTTGACTCTGTTTCTGGTATAAACAAAGACCATGCTTCCAAGGTCTCTCTCGAAATCTTCAAATTTCTAGTTTGTTGTGCTTTCTTTCAATTT
>NW_019650983.1:0-731 GCF_002806865.2 Cucurbita pepo subsp. pepo
TAAGCCGCCGAGCTGAGCTGCGGGATTTGACGGAGCCGAGCTGCGTGTTTTGACGGAGCCGAGCCGCCGTACACGTCAAGCCGAGCCAAGAGCACGCGTGCGGAGCCGAGACCAAGGCTGCAGCGCGCGTCCGCGTTGGGCCGAAACGCACAGGGCCCGCGTTCGTTCTGTGGGCTGGTCCAGAGGCCAAACGTGAACCCAACCCGTTTTGCTTCGTCTTCCTTACCCAAAATCTCGCAAAAACCCTAATCTTCGCTGCGCCGCCAACGACGAGTCACAACCCCGATTCCGACGACGCGACGACACCCCTCGCCTATTCCGATCGACGCGCAACGATATTCAACACCGATAGCCTCGGTCGCTTCTCCCTCCGGCCACTCACCGAAGAAAATTCAGCGAACCACCTCACACGTTTTTCCTGGCTAACCCTCTCGATTTTTCCGTACTCTCGACACCCTCGAAAACCCTAAACATTTGGAGAGCAAAAGTTGTTTTCAATGAAGGAGGAGAGTTGTATATGGGAATATAAAAGGAATTTATGACTTTTACATTAAGGCAGTAATTTCCTTGCTAGAAATCATACATTTTCCAGCGATAATAAATGCAGCATAATATCTTTTCGTTTTGGCAGCAAAAATAAAATCTTAGCATAAAATGTAAAATAAATAAAACAAAAATTCGAATTCTTACGGTCATAGATTCATAATGAATTTCTTAGAGGGTTGTAGAAG
>NW_019650984.1:0-731 GCF_002806865.2 Cucurbita pepo subsp. pepo
TTAATTGTGGCACTTATAATTAATTTTGTATAAGATTTTGTCCCCTAATAATTAATTAGTGATGAATAATCTGTCTTTTTTTTAATAATAATAGAAAATCTTTCAGCTTTTTAAAAATGTTTTGTCTTGATACTCAATTTTATATAGAGAATTAAATTAAGTTAATCTGTACTTCATCATTTAAAATTTGAAATTTAAATTAATTCATTTTTTAAAAATGATAATTCTCATATTTTCCACGTGTTATTTAAGCATTTGATGAAAGTGGATGATTTGAATCTGAAATCCACCAAATGAATGCCAAATTAGTATAATTGCGATTGACAATTGATTTTTTTTTTTTTCACTCTCTTTATTTTTTACTTTTCTCTCTTTATTTTTTTTTTAATGCCAATAAAACGTGATTTATAGTGACAAAGAAAAAAAAAAATAAGTTTATAATTAAATAAAAAACATGTTATTTTTAGAGTTTTTTTTTTTAAAAATTAATGGTTGAATTAGTGGAAATTAAATAGAGGGTAACGATATTTATACGAATATGAAAACAAATATTTTTATGGGGCCGAATATACTTTTGGTCTATGAAGTTTGAACAAATGTGTTCGGCATAGCACGGTTAATTATTGACTCGAATCTTTTTACAGTTATCCAATCCAATTCCCAGGGATTGGAAAAATTTATGCAACACTTGAGTATACAAGATCAAATCTTTTTTTTTTTTTTTTTTTTTT
>NW_019650985.1:0-731 GCF_002806865.2 Cucurbita pepo subsp. pepo
CATTAGCGCTTTGAAGATAGTTCTGGAGGAAGAGCAAGGGACTAAAACCGTCAGGGTCTTGCAAGGACGTCGACCGATGAGAACCGCCTCCCAATAGCGCCGATAGATCATTCATCATAGAACCGCCACCGCCAATGCCACCGGATGATGATGTCGTGGAGAATATAATCGGGAAACCTCCATTTCCACCGCCATTTCCACCGCCACCGGAGCTGAACGGCGGAAATGCCTCGGATGTGAAGGAGAGGAAAGGATTGGGAACAGGGCTAGGGTTAGGGTTTGGACTATCCATTTCTTCAACGAAGCTATCGTTGCAGTTGGGGCACAAAAGATCGGAGGATGATGAGGGAGTAATGGTTACCGTACGATTGCACGTATAGCAGAAGAAGAGCTGAGGGCCATGCGAGGCGGCGCCACCGCCAGCTCCGTCGCCATAGTTACCGCCGGACGAAGACATTCCGATAAAAACTGAAACCTGAGATTGTAGATTTTTTCTCAAGCTCTGGCGATAGGAGAAGAAGAAGGAGAGATGGAGAAAGGTGCAATGAAATTCGAGCGCGAGTGATGCGGAGAAGGAAGCGAGGAAGACCGGAGGCAGAGATTAGCAGATTCTATTTTCCTTTTTACAAAATTCTTTTTCGCGAGGAAATTGGGTAATAATTAATTGTTTCTACGCATTTAAATATATTCTAAATTAATTAATTTAAAAAAAAAAAAAAAAAAAAAAAAAA
>NW_019650986.1:0-731 GCF_002806865.2 Cucurbita pepo subsp. pepo
TAGAAATGAAGGACTTTTAGAAATGGGAGAATGTAGATCAGTGAAAGCCTACAAGTAGATCACGGTTGATAATGGAAGCATGTAGAGCCGTGTGGCTAGTAGGAAGGACTTTTAGATCGAGCCATTTTCCTTTTTGTTATTTTAATATTATTTTCATATACACAACTTTGAAACCGGTGTTATTTTGTAAACTGATTTGACGTAACTCCACCCAAGTGATTTTGTATTTTTAAATTAAAAAAAAAATTAAATTTTACAATTTCCAAGTCATTGAAAAAGAAAATCCTCCAAACCAGAAAAGAATTCGAATGGCAAATCCATAATAACTCCCCCCTCTGCAACTCCCTCCATTGGCTGTTCTTCTTCAACGGACGCCACAGACCTATCCAAACTCGTGTTTTCCGGCGCCGGAAACTTCTTCCTCGTGGTTCCGGCAAGGGCGTTACGGCGAGTAGGCTCAGCGTGGTTGTGCTCAGCCGTGTAGGTGACAACGAAGGCGCCGGGATCGGAGAGGCTCCGTTCAACTTGCTTTCTAGCAGAGCATCCTTTGGAGGAGCTACATCGATAATAGCTTCTCGGATATGGCGACCCTTTGATCGGTTTCTGTCCATATTTCCGCCATCCCCATGAATCCGAACACACCCCCTCTGCTTTCACCTCTTTCACGACTCTGTTTTGCCGACTTTTCTTGCTGATATCAAATCAAAACTCAATCAAATCCTTCAAAAGAT
>NW_019650987.1:0-731 GCF_002806865.2 Cucurbita pepo subsp. pepo
CCCATGGAATATGCTGCTACCGTTACTGTTAATCCCTTGACTGCTCTGAGGATGCTGGAGGACTTTGTCTCTTTAAAAGCAGGTTTGGTTATTGCAGAAAGTTTGATATTTCCTTCCTTTTTATCAATTAATTCATAATCAATTCTAGGTTTTTGATAGGAGACTCGATTGTTCAAAATGGAGCGACAAGCATAGTTGGACAATGTGTCATACAGCTTGCTCGGATTCGCGGCATCCATAGCATAAATATTATTCGTGATAGGTGCTGAGGCTGAACTAGTTGTTGCTCCATTTTAAACTTGTGGGAATCTATATTTTATATTTAAAATCACTATTGTTCAAATTTATTCATAGTTTGTCTTTCATTTAAGGCAATCTTTAAAGAGTCCTACTGTTATTACTATCTTTTGCTGTATTTATTGTAGGGCAGGGTCTGATGAATCAAAAGAAAAACTCAAAAGACTTGGAGCTGATGAAGTTTTCAGTGAGAGTCAGCTTGAAATAAAGAATGTTAAGAGCCTCTTGGTACGTTGGGCTATTTTCCTATTATAATTTGTTGGTAGCAACTAATTGGGGAGTGAATTAAGAAGGCATGTTTTTAAGGATTATATGAAATTACAATAAGACTTCTGCAAACAGGTAGCCTCAAATAAAGGGAGAAACAAAGAAGTTGAAAGGCTAGAATCATAGTTTTATGTTCGAGTTAAAGGGTGTCTAGAGCAGTCACTCTA
>NW_019650988.1:0-731 GCF_002806865.2 Cucurbita pepo subsp. pepo
ATGACATTGATGGTATGCAGAGTTCTCCTGGTAGATCACAAAGGGAAACTTCACGAGACGACGTGCCCATTACAGATCATTCTGTTGATGACCAATATGAGGTATTTAAGGCTGTCACATCTTTATTTTCCTCATATTAGGATTTTGCACCTAATTATTGTTAGCCATATTTGGAACTAACAATTTACCTCTAATTTAGGATGAAGACGATGATGAAAATGAGAATGAGATGTATCGTGTTCAAGGGCCACTTAGAGAACATGTTACCATGGATGCGGTTCGGCGCTTTATAGGGAAAAAGTTCAAGAGATTCTTGGAAACATATGTGAATCCAAAGAGTGGAAATGGTGAGCTTGAGTACATGCGACTGATAAATGAGATGGTGTTAGGTGAGCATCTGCTTCACTGTACTTGCAGTGGATTGTTAACATTTAGTTTATTTTGTAAAATGATAAAACAAATATTGTTTTCTAAGATAACCTGTTAGAGTCATGTTCATGCTTCTCTCATTTTTCTGACTGGTTGCTTTAATGTTTGATTGCAGCCAATAGGTGCAGTTTGGAGATTGATTACAAACAGTTTATCTTTGTCCATCCGAATATTGCAATCTGGTTGGCTGATGCACCCCAGCCCGTCTTAGAAGTTATGGAAGATGTTGCAAAGAAGGTTGTCTTTGACATACATCCAAATTACAAAAATATCCACCAAAAGATCTATGTTCGCATCAATAA
>NW_019650989.1:0-731 GCF_002806865.2 Cucurbita pepo subsp. pepo
AAAAAAAAAAACGAATTAATAAAGTATCAAGAAATTCATAGAACTATAAATATATAAAGTGCTCATAGACCACATGTAATCCTGAAAATCAAGCAGACGAAGTACTCAATTCTAACACCCCGAGAAAAAGAAAAAAAAACAAGTAGCCAACCAACGATTTAAAGAATCTGAAAACCTATGTAAGCCCAAANCATTTTTCATTCCAGCAGACATACAATCGCCAGTATGAAAGATTATTTATCAGACCCAGTCCCCCATTTATATCGAATCAATAACCAAACCCTTAACGTACGTACCGATAAATCCCAAAACCCAAAAACAAGTTACATTTCAATTTCTCCCCCATTTCTAAATATATCTGTAGTATGACTATCATAACCATCAAGAACCCAGCTTTCTGTCTGCTGCGAGGAAAGCCACTCCGTCCAAAGCAATCGGAATGCCATACACCCCCGAAGAATTTGGCAAGCTGAGCTTCCGATCAACCCAACCATGTAGAATACGAAACTGAAAATTCATTGTTTAACACGAACGGATTTTCATTCTACACGAATACAATGAGCAATGAAACAACACAGCGGGTCGAAATCCAGATACTGACCTTCCCGTAGAGGAGGAATCTGATGGAGAGTGGATAAGCAGGAGGGTATGGGAACTCAGGTAACTGGGATTTAGGGAATTGTCATCTCGTCAATTCGATTGGGTTGAAAATCAAAGAAAAAACAAAACCC
>NW_019650990.1:0-731 GCF_002806865.2 Cucurbita pepo subsp. pepo
TTATTTTTCTCAAGCTCAAGTTAAATGAATGGCAAATGACTGTCATTTCCTAAGAAAAAAATATTGAAACCCACTTGGATTTCTTTTAAATATTTTCAGAAAAATAGGATCTGTAGTTTTCTAATTATAGAAATATCATATATTTGGCATCAACCAAAATGCCATTTGAAGCCTCTAGAGGACTATATATTTAGGTTCATATTGGTGAACTAATTTGACCTCTAGAGGATTATATAATGGATTGACAAGAATGAAACTTAATCATCACACCAATCCATTCAAATTATTTCGAACACAAATAATAACATGGCAAAGATTTGTACTGTGAAGTTGATTTACATTATTGTGATGATACTGCTAGTTATGTCTTGCTTTGGTAAAATTTCTAGTTCTTCTTTCTTTGTTTGTTTTGAATCTCTTGAAAGGTTAATAATTCAATAGAGAAGCCTTCTAAGATAAATCGCATGCTAAGTGTTCAAAAGTTTCAAACATAATGTTTGAGTGTTTAAATATTAATGCAGTTGAAGTTGAAGGGATACCGCCACTGGTATCAAAGAGAAGCCTTCTAAAACAAATTGCATGCAACACCTCTGCTGACTGCAGAGATCGTACTTGTTCGTGTTCTTGTCTCGGTTTANAATCGTACTTGTTCGTGTTCTTGTCTCGGTTTATGCGTTTGTATTCAATTCACAACCAAAGAATTAAAGCTCAATGATATGCAATTTGAAGAC
>NW_019650991.1:0-731 GCF_002806865.2 Cucurbita pepo subsp. pepo
CTTTCATCCTACTTGAGCGATTCGAAGCCAGGCAAACAATATATTTTATGACGGCTCTAAGCCGACATTTCGGTTAATTCGGCTTGGGTCTTATACGCTCGGACCCTATCCTATTAATTTCAACTCTTTGGAAGTGTTTAAAGTTAGTATGATTAGTTTAAATTATTTTATGCAAAATTAGGTTTANATCTGAGCCAATTGTCATAGTAGAATTCTAATTTATGATTGTCAGTGTTCTTAGGTAGAATTAAATTTCAACCGTGATAAATCAAATAGAGACCTTGAGCGTATTCATAGTAAAAGTTCTCTCATCCATGAAGCCTTTTGTATTCCCTCGTCGCAGTTGAACCTCGAGAGTCGGAGTAAACTAAACTGTGAACGTCAACGTGCACCTATTCGACCAGCTAAATCCATGGGGTACATATACGAGCCCGCCTAGGTTCTTGAATTGTCACAGCCATAAGAGAAGGCTCATCAGAGCACGTGGTGAGCGAGGGGGTGTGCCTAGAGAAGAATCGAAGGAAGGAGAGAGAAATTGGAAAAAAACCAACAAGTGGTCCATAAGAAGAAGCCCACGCGTCAGCCTTGGACTCGGATTCGAATTTGGGTAAGGTCCAGTACCCATGAGGCGCAGCCCAGTTGCCACAAATCACGCACCCAAATTGTTAGTGACTTCACTCAATTTTGAAACCACATGTGCTCTTGACCTGCATACCCGACTCGACCCGATG
>NW_019650992.1:0-731 GCF_002806865.2 Cucurbita pepo subsp. pepo
AACTTTTGAAATTGAGTGTGATGCAAGTAGTTTGGGCATAGATGCTGTTTTGATGCAAGATGTATAATCAGAACAAGTTAAAAGATCAAAGAAAAATGGATTGAAAGTAGTATAATCAGAACAAGTTAAAAGATCAAAGAAAAATGGATTGAACCTATCGAGTTGAATTAGATTGGTCCAATTGAACCTAAGTGAACTATGGAACAAAACCACATAAGTCANTCAGGGCCTTCTTTGTTTTCTTCTTTAAAGAGGATCTTCTTTCACGTACAAGGTAATTCAAGGATGAAGGAATACTAATTGACGATGGGGAGGATAAGGTCAATCAAGCGAAATAATCAGTTAAGCATAGCAGCAACAACAATAATANACAGAGCAAAATTAACTATTTAAGTAGTTTGAAAATAAAACATAGTTTTGCAATAGTTTCGATAACATTGTAGATGAGTAGTCCATTTTACTACTATAAAATAATTCCCTTTTGGGCTAGTGAGAGGGACCCATTGTTTAATCAGGTGAAATTATGTTTTCATTTCTCTATTTGTCTATATTTGGTAAGTCCCAAAATGGTAGCATATTGAATAGGTGCATAAGTCATTCTCACCCATGTGGATCAAAAGACAAGTTATGTAAGAGTTCATAACTCACTGTCGAGGCCCATATGATCATTCTTTGAAATATTAATCTTTTTAATTAACGGATTTAGAAAGAGAGATTAAATATTTCGTAAT
>NW_019650993.1:0-731 GCF_002806865.2 Cucurbita pepo subsp. pepo
AGAAAAAAAAAACTGACCACCTCCTTTAATCACCTCCCTCAGTATCAATAATTCAGGAAAAAAAAAGAAAATATTTTTCTAGAGGAAAAAAAATGCATATAATTGAGAGATGGTTATACAACAATGGAGACAAGGAAGGCAGATAATGGAGAGATGGTAGACAGAGGAAGAGAGATGCCATTTGAAAAAGTTAGTAGTTAGATTTATCTTTTTTATTTTTCTCTTACCGTCTACAGGACGATATTATTTAGATCTGAGTTAGAAATTTAGAAATTATCTATTGCAATGATCTGAATTAGAAATTATCTATCTTAGCGAGGGTCATGAAAATTGATCAGAGAAAAAAAAAAAAGGAATAAATAGATAAGGAGGAGAGCAAGATAGGGAAAAGGAAGATCTGTAAAACATATTCNCCATTTGAAAAAGTTAGTAGTTAGATTTATCTTTTTTATTTTTCTCTTACCGTCTACAGGACGATATTATTTAGATCTGAGTTAGAAATTTAGAAATTATCTATTGCAATGATCTGAATTAGAAATTATCTATCTTAGCGAGGGTCATGAAAATTGATCAGAGAAAAAAAAAAAAGGAATAAATAGATAAGGAGGAGAGCAAGATAGGGAAAAGGAAGATCTGTAAAACATATTCAAATAAAAAAAATATGAGAATAGAATTAAAATACGACACAGAAGGAAAAGAGAAGGGAGAAAGATTGGAAAACAGATCAAATA
>NW_019650994.1:0-730 GCF_002806865.2 Cucurbita pepo subsp. pepo
GACTATAAAGGAGTTTGATTTTTGCTGTGATGGACTCTTTCCATGTAAGGTTTTGAAAAATGGGGTTGAAGTGAAGCTGCAAAGGAATGCACTGAGTGTGCTGGAACATCCCACAGGAAACAAAAATGATGATCATGATTTGGACAACTCAAGTTGTAGCTCCGACATGGGTGAGAAGGACAATGATCTGTGTAAGTCACATCTTCATGTTGCCAAATGATGGACATGGACCGACCTCCATGTTCCCAAATCGTTTCTGTTCCCTTTTTAAAGTGGATTTTATTTAGCTTGAATTGTGTCGGAGATTTTAAGTGTCACCGTTCATGGGCAGCTAGCAGCATTGTTTTCCACAAACTTAGCNCGGAGACTTAAAGTGTCGCCGTTCATGGGCAGCTAGCAGCATTGTTTTCCACAAACTTAGCAAACAAAAAGTGAGGCAAATTAGGCCATGGGCTCCATCTTCATCGGCAAAGCCAACAGGTCGGGGCAGCTGTGGGGAAATTCAATCTATTCACATGCCGAAGCTGGTCACGGTGAGAAATTTGGAAACCATTGATTTTCTTTTTTTGTTTTCTTTTTTTGATATCCATCGAGTGCCCAAACAAATATTTGGTTGTGAAGACCGTAGGATTTTCATATAGCCCTTCAGTTCTGAAAATTGGATAGAAAATCTTAAGATTTGTACTTTTTAGGGGTAAAATTCATTTGAATTTATTTTCTACTTAGTACC
>NW_019650995.1:0-730 GCF_002806865.2 Cucurbita pepo subsp. pepo
AATACCAAAGCCTTCAAGGAAGTTGCCATCATTAGGCACCCCCGTATTGGTGAATATGCATTTGGGTTCATTACTTCAACTGTCACCCTCCAGGTATGCTATTTTGTGCTTCAACTTTTTTAGTAATATTCTTCCTTGGAAGCATTTAGGTATTACTTTGGGTAATTCATGCACACATATTTTATCTCAACGACCGCATAACCATGTTCTGGTATGTGAACAGTGAACACGATAAAAAAGGTATTGCTGTTATTTGAAGTAGAAAACTCAAGTCCTTTTATAGAACATGATTGCAAATACAATAAATTTTGAGATTTATTATATACATGACTGATTGGATTTATATTTAGCTGGTTTTAGAACCTTCACAAACATTTGTTACATGACATTGTAGCATTACATATATGTAGCTGATTTTTCTACTTTGCATAGAATCCATGTTGTGTTATCTCTTCTTATACGTTGTTTTAAATGCAAGTGTCATTGCAAACTTGGTTTATAGGAGGAGGCAACTTCAACCAATAATACCCTTACATTACATGCATGCCCATTGCTCATCTTGAGCGTGAATATCATTGACGTTGTTAGGTATACAAATATGTTTTATTCAATGATTCATGTCCTCATTCACTAATTTTGTAGAAGATGATGTATTGCTATCATATTGTTGTGTCATGTTTTTCATATCTTCTTCTTAGGTTTGTATTGTTATAAGGGTTTATTGTGTTTA
>NW_019650996.1:0-730 GCF_002806865.2 Cucurbita pepo subsp. pepo
ATTTAAATTATTCTTTTAATAACCATTTTACCATTTTTTATCAAGTCGGTTGTTTTTTAGTTTACATTGTTACTTTAACCCACGCTCTAATCACTACCCCTTGCGTTAAATCACCTTATAATTTGCATTTAATTTAATTTTTGCAAACAATTTTTCACAATAAAATAATTTTGGATTTTTAGTTAAATTTTAAAAATAATATAACATTTTATTGACTTTTAACTTTAAAAATATTTTTTAAAATAGACAATAAAAACAAATAAATTAATAGGTAAATCATAATTATTTAGTTTTTTTTAAATTATGTTTGCTTTCTCAATTATCTGCCATACGAAATCTCTTAACAAAAGAATTTAAATTCTTAATCAAATTAATAATTTTTTAAAAACTATATATGTTTTCCCAAAATTATCTGATTTTTTAAAAATAAAAACAAAATAAAGAAATTCATAGATTTATTTATTTATTAATTTTTTTTTTCTGATAATATTTTCATAAAAAACCGAGACTTAAGGTTACCTACTTGTAGGTTTATTTTTTCTTTTTTCTTTTTTTCTTTGGATAAAGAAGAAGACGAAGAAACTTAAAACTCACCTACTTCTTAGTAGGTTAATTTCGAATTTTATAAACAAAATTTCAATGAATCAATCATTTGGGGTTTTAATGAAATTGAATTTGAAAACAAAATTTATTATCAACTTTAAAGTTTAATTAAACCCGTCATTCTTCT
>NW_019650997.1:0-730 GCF_002806865.2 Cucurbita pepo subsp. pepo
ACCACACCTAAATGTGTGTGAAAGTTCTCTATTTATAATCATCAAATAAATTACAAGGATATGAAAATAGGAATAAATGGAAATATGATACCTATGATAATATGACAAATATCTCGATATTAAATATCCTTAACACTACTAGAGAGAGGTTTCCACATCCTTAATGCTTCGTTCTCCTCTCCAACCGATGTGAGATGCCACAATATACGTCTCAACTAGTTGAGACCAAAGATTAACATAACAATTTTAAATACACATACAAACTTTCTAAATTAATTTTATTAATTTTCTTTGTTCATTAGGTTAGATATAGTATAAATTAACGAGGGTTGAGTGTTATATCCCACATTGGTTAGGGACGAGAACAAATCACCTATTGATAAGGGTGTGGAAATCTTATCCTAGCAAACGCGTTTCAAAGCCTTAAAGGGAAGCCCGAAAGGAAAAGCCCAAAGAAGATAAAGTAAAGTAAAGAGGGAGAGGGAGATTTTACCTTAAGCCACAGCTTAGCAGAGCTAGTGAAGCCAGTGCAGAATATTATGGAATGAAATGGATGAAGTTTGCCATCTTTAAACATCACATTATTGTTGCTTTCGAGCATTGATATTTCTGAAGATATCACCTACAATTACAATTACAGTTCTTTCCATATTAATAAACTAGATGGAAGCTTACATATGAAGACTGGGTCTTATCTTACTCACAAAAGTATGTGAAGGTTAAGGGATTA
>NW_019650998.1:0-730 GCF_002806865.2 Cucurbita pepo subsp. pepo
AATTAATATTTTATTTAATAATCTAACCCTAAACTAAGTCCCTCTCGGACCACTGAAAAGGTAGAGTCTTATCATTCAAGTCTCGAAATCAGTACTCAAGGGAATTACTCATCTACCTCCCTAATATAATGATCAAGCTGCATATAATCATTTTATGAAATATTAAAATTTTCAGTTAACGAATTTATAAAAAGAGAATAAACATTTCATAACTCTACTTTATACGAGTTGGAATCAAATTATTTATAATAATTATAAAATCGATTGTATCAATAATACATTTATTAATTGTACGGTTAAATAATTAGTGAAAGAAATAAATATTATTGATTACCAGGTAAGTGTTAGCGATTAATATAAAATATTTATAAATTTAAGAATCGAAAAATCAATAAAGACTTGGATATAATAATTACAAGTTGGATAGGGACCAAATTAAAAAGTAACTTAAAATTTATAGCCTAAAATAAGAATGGAAATATTAAACAACATTTTTATTCTAAAAATTATCCAAAAAGTACGCTAATTTATAACTTTGAAAGAGACCGTTCTTCTACTAAATAAATTCATCATCTATATGACAAGTCTATGAGATGTAAGTATTACATCATTCGTTCGGTTCGTTGAATATTATAATATTTTCTTTAATAAAAATAATCGCTTTTTTTAAAAAATAAAAATAAAAAATAGAATAGTCAATGATTTTATTATTGAAAAATATATGAATAAA
>NW_019650999.1:0-730 GCF_002806865.2 Cucurbita pepo subsp. pepo
GAAGCGATAGGGTTTAGACGGGGAGAAAGAGAGGGAAAAATGGGGATTTATATAAAGGGGGAAGGCGGACGCGGTGGTTCTCAGGATTTAAAAAAAAAAAAGGAACTGAACCCAATCAAAATAAAATCTCTCTTTTTTCGCGTATTTCTCCCGCCGTCAGATTAAAACATTCCATTTAACCTACATTAAAATTAATTATATAAAAATTAAATTTTAAAAATTCTTATTATCATCAACCAAAACTCTTAATTGACGATTATATCTAAATTTTTTAATTTTTTTTTTTTTAAATTGATTTTTTTTTTGAAACGTGGTACTAAGTTAAAAAAAAAAAAAAGTTAGTATTAATGAAAATTTTGAAAAATATTTTTTAAACACTTTTNAGAAGTTAAAGGATATTTTTGAAACATTATATATGGTTCGATGATATTTTATCCAAAAATTAATGGTAAGAATATTTTTGAAATTTTTTTTACAGGGTATTTTTTTTTTTTAACTTTTGAAAGTTTAGGAATATTTTTTAAATAAAAATGTAAAATTGGAGTTTTTTTTTTTATTATTAACTTTAAAAAAAATACTTATTTTTGAGATTTATGTGTTTAAAAAATACTCTTAAATTTTAAATTTGGTATTAATACCTTTCCAAAGTTATTAAGAAGGAATGGTTTTAAATATACTGATGAATTTTAAAAAATATCATAAATGCCTTTAATCTTTTAAGAAAAAAAAA
>NW_019651000.1:0-729 GCF_002806865.2 Cucurbita pepo subsp. pepo
AGCTTCTGATTGTGGGATAAGAGGAAAACTTCCCAAGTTTCAGTTCTGCAAATCTGTTCTTACTATTGAATTGAATGATAACGATCTGTCGGGCAACGTCCCAGAAAGCGTTGCAAGTTGTCATGCTCTTGTAAGGATGGATTTATCTTACAATAATCTCTCAGGTCATATACCTGAAGAACTTGCACATCTTCCTTCCATTAGAATCCTTGATCTATCCCACAATGGTTTCAATGGATCGATACCTGATAAGTTCAGGGATTCGTCGAGTTTGCTGCTACTAAACGTGTCTTCCAATGATATCTCTGGTTCCATCCCGGAAAATGAAGTGTTTTTGTCCATGGGTAGCAGTGCATTTGCTGGAAATCCAAAGCTATGTGGAGCACCTCTGCAACCTTGTTCAGGTCCATTGGCAATATTTGGAGGCAAAGGGATGGGGAAGCTTGAACTTGTCCTGATACTGTGTGCTGGTCTTGCTATAATCACAACGATATCGATAGCGTGGATTTTCTTTGCTCGAAAACGGAGCAAAGGAAAATGGAAGATGGTGTGTTTCACTGGACTTCCTCCATTCACAGCTAATGATATTCTCAGGAGTTTCGACTCGACGGAATCTAAGGAAGCAATAACGCCATTGTCTGCTTCGATTTTCAAAGCAGTTCTTCCTACTGGAATCGCCGTGTCGATAAAGAAGATAGATTGGGAAGAACAAAGAATTAGGATGATATC
>NW_019651001.1:0-729 GCF_002806865.2 Cucurbita pepo subsp. pepo
GATTATAGATCATCATTTGTTGACTTTAAACAATTTTTTTTACATCTATGTTTCATTTACATAATAATTCCATCATTATGGTTCATCTTGTCAATTTATGTTACGATTCGATTATTTAATTAACGATCGATTCGAAACCGAGATTATTGTGATGATAAGCTAGATCTTGATCTTATCAAATTTTTTTGGATAGAAAATTCTTGTTTTTATGGTTTTTTTTTTTTATAGCAAATTAAAACTTTATTCCATCTTATGCTAAGTTTTAATTAACCATAGTCAAGGCTATCCGTTGTGATTATTTAGATGAAGCAACTGACCTGTCGAGGAAGATTTAATTATAAGTATTATTAGGAATGAGAGACCTAGAGGACTTGGTCGAGTCGCCGAGGGGGAAAATTGGAGCCACCCTTGTCCCCACCACTATCGCACTTGTATACGAGTTGAGTTTGACTATAAAAATCTTTTGGATCAATCTCAAATTTTAAGTCGATAAACCAAACAACCCAACTCAAATTTTTATTATTATTATTATTATTTTGTTAGGTCCGTTCAAAGGTGGTGGGTTCTTTTTTACAAATCATAACTAAAATTTAATATATCTGTTACAAATATTAAATGTTATTAGTTTTGTTTAAGTAATGTGAAGGTAGGGTTGGAATTGAATTGTAACCCTATTTCTCGGTTGGTCGAGTTGATCCAACTAACAAAATGTCAATGCGAATCTGAGTC
>NW_019651002.1:0-729 GCF_002806865.2 Cucurbita pepo subsp. pepo
TTTAAAAAATTAGATTAAAATTATTAGGTTGGATCTAAAATTTCAAAAAATTCCAAAACGAAACCTTGGGAAGATGCTATTTGTGCTCTTGATCCATATTTGAGTACACTAGGATGTCGTTTATGAACACGATGACAAACATGTTGAGACACTCTTTTGATATTCGGTTCATTAACTCTATGAATACTGTTGGGAGTGTTAGTGAGACTAAACGACATCACCACAAACTCATAGTAGTCATACTTTGTTCTGAATGCGGTCTTCGACACATATTCTTCTTTAATCTTAATCTCATGTACCCTGACTAAAGATCTATCTTGGAGTATTGTTGTTTCTCTGATTTGGTCGAACAAATCTTCTATACGATGAAGTGGGTACTAGTTCTTTATTGTCCTCTTATTTAGTTCTTTGTAGTCACTACACACACGCATCGAGCCATCTTTCTTCTTAATAAATAATATCAGCGCACCCCAAGGAGATACGCTAGGGCGGATGAAGCATTTGTCTAGTAAGTCTTAAAATTGCGCCTTGAGTTCACTCCACTGGTGCTATATGGGACGGGTTTTTAGAAATAGGTCTAGGTCCTAGCTTAAGTTCAATGCCAAAATCTATAACTTGGGAATTGGGTATTCCCGGTAGATCTTCCGGGAAGACATCTGAAAAACTCACTATGGGTATCGTATCTAAGGTCTTTTCTTTTCCTTTTACATGTACTACAGTTGCTAATAT
>NW_019651003.1:0-729 GCF_002806865.2 Cucurbita pepo subsp. pepo
ATTTTTTCAATTTTTATCCAACATTATAAATAGAGCTAACTACATTATTGTTGAGTTGTTTGAAATAATATTATAGACTAAAAAAATAAAATAAAGCCAAATAGAAAATACATATTCTAAATTTTGACCAAATTCAAAATTATAAAGAAGTTAAACTTGAATCCTAGAGGGTTAAATTGGTAATTTAAAGGGGTTTTTTTTTTCTTTTTTTTTTTTTCCTCCAAAATTGAAGTTCTGGTTGGCATTAAAAGAATGGCAATGATGGGGTTGGGACGTCTGCCAGCTTTATTGGGCATTAAAAAAAAAAGTAAAGTTGAAACATTTGCGTCTTATTTTAGAGGAAGAGATTGGAATGTTCTAAGGGATTAGGAATTTATAGAGTAAGACAACTCTCATTGTTTCATATTTTAATTGCGTTTAGTATAAATAATCCCAAGGAGTTTGGTTTTCCAAATATAAATTAAACATTTCCTTCACTGTTTGACCTTAATTTATTTTCTTAAAAACTACATAATCATAATCCATTATTAAAAATTTTAAATCGTGTAATCCACTCCATTACAATTAATTATGTTTATTTTAGCTACTAAATTTATCAAAAAAATCATTTTTTTTATATTAATATCATGTATTTTTCCAAATTTAAATTAAATAAAAATGAAGGGTATTTTAATTCTATAGCATGTTTTTTTAATTAATTAGAACTATAAAAGTGCATTCTCATAATTA
>NW_019651004.1:0-729 GCF_002806865.2 Cucurbita pepo subsp. pepo
AGCTTCTGATTGTGGGATAAGAGGAAAACTTCCCAAGTTTCGGTTCTGCAAATCTGTTCTTACTATTGAATTGAATGATAACGATCTGTCGGGAAACGTCCCAGAAAGCGTTGCAAGTTGTCATGCTCTTGTAAGGATGGATTTATCTTACAACAATCTCTCAGGTCATATACCTGAAGAACTGGCACATCTTCCTTCCATTAGAATCCTTGATCTATCCCACAATGGTTTCAATGGATCGATACCCGATAAGTTCAGGGATTCGTCGAGTTTGCTGCTACTAAACGTGTCTTCCAATGATATCTCTGGTTCCATCCCGGAAAACAAAGTGTTTTGGTCCATGGGTAGCAGTGCATTTGCTGGAAATCCAAAGCTGTGTGGAGCACCTCTGGAACCCTGTTCAGGGCCATTGGCAATGTTTGAAGGCAAAGGGATGGGGAAGCTTGAACTTGTCCTGATACTGTGTGCTGGTCTTGCTATAATCACAACGATATCGATCGCGTTGATTTTCTTCGCTCGAGAACGGAGCAAAGGAAAATGGAAGATGGTGTGTTTCACTGGACTTCCTCCATTCACAGCTAGTGATATTCTCAGGAGTTTCGACTCGGCAGAATCTAAGGAAGCGATAACGCCATTGTCTGCTTCGATTTTCAAAGCAGTTCTTCCTACTGGAATCGCCGTGTCGATCAAGAAGATAGATTGGGAAGAACAAAGAATTAGGATGATATC
>NW_019651005.1:0-729 GCF_002806865.2 Cucurbita pepo subsp. pepo
ATTCCCCAAGAAGTAACATGGCACGTATCTTTTTTCAAATCCCTCTGGGCCCCACCCGGCTTTTCATCACGCGCCCGTGGACTCTCACGCGCATCGCCCTCTTTTTCTCTCCAAATGTTTGGGATTTACTTTTAGGGTTTCAAACTTTTCATGAAATTACCTAACATAATAATATTTTATATCTATCTTTAATCATTTTAAAACGAATTTAACTAAATAAATAATAATGTGTTAACCATATAACTATGGGTTTTATTTTAAATAATCTTGTTCGTACCATTTTATTCACTGATCATCGCTTAAAATAATATTTGGAGTACTTCTGTTTATTACTTATTGAGAAGCTGTTGAACTAAATTACTGTGTACACAAGTCTAGTTTATTACATTTTGTAAAAGCTCGATTTGGGACATTGAAGTCTATTTTGCATTCAAGAAGTATTTAAGCGTTTTTAGATTGATTTGGATTAAGTTGATAGTTCTGAAGAGTGGGTTGACACTATAACCGTTTTTCAAGCTACTTTTTGGCTCTAAAGGATTCGTCCATACTTTTAAGACACTTATGTAATTATAGGAAGTCATGTCGATACATAATGCTTCGACAAAGCATCATTCTTTACCCTTCAAGTCTAAGGTACGCCGAGCCACAATGTATTGACATAGCAAACTGTGAGATCTCACATCGATTAGAGAGGAGAACGTGTGCCAACGAATACGTTGGCCACCAAAG
>NW_019651006.1:0-729 GCF_002806865.2 Cucurbita pepo subsp. pepo
TTTATTTTTTATTTCATTTTTTTCTCGATAATTTTTTTTTTATTATCAATTATTTTCAAATAATTTATAACGGGAGTATGAGAAAAAACCAAAAAATGACCATAAATTGAAATTTATGGTATTCTAGGTTAGAAGTGAGATAAATTAATTGTATTTAATTTTTTAAACATAATAGGTATAATTAATTCTTCCATTTAATTATTATACTAATCATGAGAAAAAAAATTATATAGTTTTATTAAATTAATTTAATTGAAGACTAAAATCGACTCAAAAACTTAAAATGAATAAAAAATTAAATAGAATGTTAGTGGGTTAAATTTATTTTAATAATTTTATTAATAAAATAAATTAACTAACCACCCATTAATTATCTAAATTAACTAACGTAATAAAATTATTGGAATTAACCGCATAATCAAACAAAAATATTAATCACGGCATACAAACATACAAAGATGATATGATATCTAATTCTCAAGTATCATATTCATAGATATCATGTTTATAAACATCTTATTTCCAGACATCTTAAATAAACACCTTCAACCCAACAACTCTTAATAGATATAAAAAATCGTGATCAAATATTAGAGAGAAAAATGAGTCAATCTGAGCTTTAAATTCAAGAGAAAAAAGCAATGCAAGACAATGTTTGGAAGCTAAGAAAAATGTAACATAAACCATGTCTAAACAAATTGGTGTGTCATTTCGTTTGTCTAATAATGA
>NW_019651007.1:0-729 GCF_002806865.2 Cucurbita pepo subsp. pepo
TTTATTTATTTTTTGGCTATTACATTATTTCTCTCTAAAAGAAACTTCCGTCCTCGAAAGTGTTTTAATCTTTGAATAACTCGGGTCCTTATTCTAAGAGTTCTTTGTTAAGTCTTCAAGTACCACTAAGCAAAAATTCTTAACAAGTATATCTTAATTCGTATGAGTGATAACATTTATTTGCATGCATAAAACTTTCATAAGCCTATCACTTTGTACAACCAACAAATGCCCCCTAAAGCAAATTACCCTCCGGGTTTTGGATTACAAAATCAATTGACATATGGTTCTCAACAAGCCACCACCCAAGGGGAAGGAACTAGCCAAGCTCAACACATACCAGAAACATTGCTTGAGAGCCTAATAAAGGAATATATGGCTAAAAATGATGCTGTGATACAAAGTCAACAAGCATCATTGCGAAATTTGGAAGTTCAAGTAGGTCAATTAGCAAATGAGTTACGAAATAGACCTCTTGGTAAGTTGCCAGCAGACACTGAAATGCCGAAAAGAGAGGGAATGGAAGAATGTCAAGCAATAGAGTTGAGAAGTGGGAAAGAAATACCCAGTAGAGGAGAAAAAATTAAAGAACACGGTGATAGTCGCTCTCAAGAAACTGCTAATACACAGCAGAGAAAGGAGAAAGCCGTTGTGCAAGAATAGCACAACAAAAATGATGCAGAAGCTACTGTATAGAAAGAACACAGCAGAAATTATGCAGAAATTGTG
>NW_019651008.1:0-729 GCF_002806865.2 Cucurbita pepo subsp. pepo
CGCTGGAAAGTGAGTGCCGCACAATCGCTAGTCCGCTGCCTACGAAAGTGCGATTGTGTCACCATGCCTTCACTTTTACTTAATCAACCATGCCCCCATCAATTATATGTGGGTCAACTTCCTAAAGTAACTAATATAGTAGAATTCTTTCGCAGTCCCTTAGAAACTTCTAGGGCTTGCACTCCTTGAGTTGCCTTAAGAGCCTTTACTATATGGCTAGCCTGAGTTTCCAAGGTTGATTTCATGTAAGATTGTAGAGATTCTAGTGAACATGAAGGGGGACTGTCCTTAAAGCGTAGCTTGACTTGGGTTAGGCTCTTGTTGAGTTACTATTTTTACGGTCTGGGCTTGAGCCGTTCCTTTTTCAGGGGCTCCTTTTGTGGAATTCTTTGAAGTCATCCTTCGGCTTCCTTGCATAGATAGTGTTCTCTTCTTGGTGGCATGTTCTTAGTACAGGAAGAACACTTAAAGGTTATTTACTTTTCCTTGGGGTCTTTATGTTATCTTAAGTCTTATCTTAAATAATAAACCAATGATCATGTGCCTAATAACTTAAAGTTCTTGGCATACTTAATTTTAAGAGTCTTAAGGCATACTTACCTGGTCTCGGTAGGGCGTCCTCTTAAGCTAAGCCACAGAGAAACCTTAGGCTCTGATACCACTCTGTAAGAATCGGGCTGACTCGATGACTCTAAAAGACGTGTAAATTTTTTAATAAAATAAAACAAC
>NW_019651009.1:0-729 GCF_002806865.2 Cucurbita pepo subsp. pepo
TTCGGGTCAAGTCAGATCTTCTCAACATGCACAACACCCCTAGGAAACAAACACGTTGCACCACTCAAAATCCAACATGTATCCAACCCTCAGTCAAATGCGCTTACTACCCCTCCGCCTGACACGTGTCCTCCGATGGTTTGTCCTCCTCATTTTTAATTTCTTTGGATTTTTGTATATTTTCCTACCCAATCTAAATCAACATGATTTATTCATGATTTTTGTAGAGTATTCTTTCTTACAAAGTTGTAGAGCATTGATTAGTTTTTTTATAATTTATTTCTAATCAACCACGCGAACAAATAATTTTGATCAAAATTGGAAGAATGCCATATTATTGCAGTTTCTTGTGGTTCTCTGGAATTCTGACTTTTGGTTCGAATCAATTCTAGCTTTCTTCATGAAACTTGTATGAAATTTCTCCAAAAAAAAAGACATAAAAAATTCACAAGTTTATTAAAAAAAATCATCTCAAATTTAAAGGAAAACTAAAATAAAAAAACTGGAAATCTTTACCATTCCATCCTTCTAGATTCTTGGTAAATTTAGACTATCCAAATATTCAGATTGAGTCTTCTCATTGTTATGAGTAACTTTAATTAAGGGTCTGTAGTCATAATCCAAATCTTAGATTGAAACATTCAAATGGNAGTCATAATCCAAATCTTAGATTGAAACATTCAAATGGGGGAGGGAGGACAAAAGGACTATTTTACCCCTTGAGTTTAC
>NW_019651010.1:0-729 GCF_002806865.2 Cucurbita pepo subsp. pepo
ATATCTACAAATTGCATTTTAGTCGAAACGTAACATGGTTTCATGATTCCAGCTTGTAATTTTTCTTGAACTATATGACAATCAATTTCTATGTGTTTCGTACGTTCATGAAAANCATTATCACAATACAATAATGCTGGCTCGGACAGTACAACTTTCAAGTCTTGAAGAACGTATCTTAACCATGTTAACTCTAAAAAAGTATTTGCCATCGCTCGACACTTGGCTTCTGCTGATGATCTGGACACATTGGTTTGTTTTTTAGACTTTCAAGGAATAATTGAATTTCAAAGGAAAATGCNACTATGTGCAATGCTGCTTGATTATCACAATACAATAATGCTTGTTCGGACAGTACAACTTTCAAGTCTTGAAGAACGTATCTTAACCATGTTAACTCTAAAAAAGTATTTGCCATCGCTCGACACTTGGCTTCTGCTGATGATCTGGACACATTGGTTTGTTTTTTAGACTTTCAAGGAATAATTGAATTTCAAAGGAAAATGCAGAACCCAGAAATTGATCGTCTGGAAGTTCGACAACCGCCCCAGTCTGAATTGCAATATGCTTGTAATCTTAAGTTGTTTTCAGATGGTAGTACAAGTTCTTGACCAGGAGTACCTTTGATGTATCTCAGAACTCGAAGAGCTGCCTCCCAATGTGGTTTTCTTGGTTCATNATGTCAGGCCTAGCAACGGATAAATATGTTAATCTGCCAATCAATCGTCT
>NW_019651011.1:0-729 GCF_002806865.2 Cucurbita pepo subsp. pepo
GGTGAAGCCGGATACCATGACCACGGAACAGTGGAAGCTTATGGATCGACAAGCCTTGGGGCTGATCCGATTGACGCTATCAAAAAATGTGGCGTTCAACATTATCAAGGAGAAGACAACGTCAAATCTATTGAAGGCGCTGTNAAATATGTATGAAAAACCGTCGGCTATGAACAAGGTGTATTTGATGCGAAGATTGTTCAATCTACAGATGTCTAAAGGTGGATCTGTTGCTGATCATATAAATAAATTCAATATGGTCATAAGTCAACTGAGTTCGGTGGAAATTAATTTCGAAGATGAAATTAAAGCGTTGATTTTGATGTCATCTTTACCCGAGTCATGGGATACTGTTGTTGCTGCAATCAGCAGTTCCTGAGGATCTGATAAACTGAAGTTTGATGAAATTTGAGATGTAGTTCTCAGCAAAAGTATTCGCAAACGGGAAACTGGAGATTCATCAGGCAACATAAGATACTGAGGACGTTTTAATCCTTGGTGTGGACAGCCCACAAACAAACATGGGCGTTCAAAATCAAAGAACCGGGGAAAATCTCCAAACAAACNTCGTCTCTAAATAAGGAATTGTTTCGGTATTTCAAATCAGGAAATTTTGGGATGGTGTATCTTGCCGACAACAAAATCTTGGAGATTGAAGAGAAGGGAGATGTCTCCATACAAACTCTCACAGGAAATCAGTGGACATTACAAGATGTCAGATACATTCCT
>NW_019651012.1:0-728 GCF_002806865.2 Cucurbita pepo subsp. pepo
AAAAATAAATATTTAATTTTCACATATAATAATCACGATAAGTTAGCAGTCAAACCATGCAGTTTAAGAAATGCTTAAACATAATTGAGAATTAATTCCGGATTTGTCTGTACTGCAGATACGACGCCGTTTCGGTGGTTGGAAGTGACAGAAGCACTCCCAAACAAAGACAAAGGATATGTAGAGTTCTTTGGAAGCTTTCATTGGACAATTTACTCCCCAACTATTTTCATTTTTTTTATTTAATAATTTTAGTAATTAATTTTTTTTTTTTTTTTCACATTAGTTGCACGAGAGCTCTGACCTTATGATCAAAAATTATTACGAAATAGCCCGATGAAAATAGAAGTTACCCTATTTGGAGCTGGTTCCAAAGCAATTCTCGCCCGAGCAATAATTCCAAATTGACCCAAACCACCGAGAACGGCATGGAAAAGCTCAGAATTTTTTTTGGCAGAGCAAGTCACCATATTCCCTTTCCCTGAAAATATATTATTTTTTTTTTTTTAAATCGAGTTTCAAAATTAATTCCATGCACGCAATGCAACCAATAATATTTTTTTAAAAAAATTAAAATATTTAAAATTAGGTTTCAAAGTAAGGGAGAAAAATGTGTCCACTCAATATACATTCTCTAACGACCAAACTTGTCCTTTCATAATATATTATAATATGATATTATCAACCAAATAAAATATTTAATTTAATAATTCAATTATGTAATCCCT
>NW_019651013.1:0-728 GCF_002806865.2 Cucurbita pepo subsp. pepo
CCAAAAATAATGTTTTTCTACACTATCACCATGGCAGATGAAGTCACCCGGCCAAGCAAGATAACATCTGAAATATGACTTCTTTGTTTTGATTAACTCAAGCCATAGTATCAATTATGCTTAAATAAAGGAAATAGGCAACGAACCTTAATGGCATCACATTCATAAAGAACGATTATGAAACGCCTTAAGCAGATATATTGGCTCTCCTCATCTGGATTTGAAATGATTGCACAATATGCATCATAGAATTGATGTAGATCTAAAGAAAACTTGAAGATATTTGCCCAAAGCCGTCCTTGGATAGAAATGGCAGATTCATTGGAAGGAAGTCTACCACAATTATCGTTTGGACTTATAGCTTCTTCCACTAACTCAAGCGCAGCAAGAGCAAACTCAAAAGCTCCTTTGCTGATATTATACTGCTCAAACAATTGCATTGCCCACTGATAGTAATGGAACCTCCATGTGATACTAGATAAACAACCAGCTGAAAAAAAGTGGGGGTGGGACGGATGAATAAATACACAAGACCAAATCAGCTGTTCCATAACAAGCTTTTAAAAGTATTTCACTTTCTCTGAACTTACTAAGCTCAAAAGAAGATAATCCCACTTCGGGAGGCAAACTCTGCAAAGCCTGGGAAGATCTGTTTCCAGACGAAGCTCTACATAGAACAATCACAAGGAAAGTGAGATCACCTTGTGAAATAAATGAATATACAAATT
>NW_019651014.1:0-728 GCF_002806865.2 Cucurbita pepo subsp. pepo
TTTTTTTTTTTTGCTTCCCCTCAAAGCTTAAAAAAAAACACGTATGTTAGAGGAAGGTTTCCACACCTTTGTAAATGGTGTTTTGTCCTCCTCCCCAATCAATGTGGGACATCACAATTCACCCCCTTTGGGTCCCAGCGTCCTTATTGGCACACTGCCTCGTGTCTATCCCTCTTCGGGGAATTGCGAGAAGGCTGGCACAACGTCCGGTGTTTGGCTCTGATACCATTTGTAACGACCCAGGCGCACTGCTAGCAGATATTGTTCTCTTTGAGCTTTCCCTTTCGCGCTTCTCCTAAAAGCTTTAAAACGTGTCTGCTAGAGGAAGATTTACACATCTTTGTAAATGACGTTTTGTCCTCCTCTCCAATCAATGTGGAACATCACATTAATATTCCTTTGTTTTAGGTCGTGACATTATCTTTCACAAATTTATAATTTGCATTAACACGACACATTAATAAATGAAAAACAAAGTCAAAATATTCACATATATATTTCTCTCATGGAGTAAGGAAACCTAATTTGATACAAATTATATCACCCAAAAACTCTTATTAAATTTTTTATAATTAACATAGATATTTACACATTCTTCAAATTAAAAAAAATAAATAAATAATCAATTTAAATTTCTCCAATCAAAGTCTTAAGATTTAAAACAAAAGGGTAAATCTATTTTTGGCTTAGAAATGAGAAAATATTTATTTACCTCGTGAATTAAGCTA
>NW_019651015.1:0-728 GCF_002806865.2 Cucurbita pepo subsp. pepo
TAGAATCACTTTTCAATTTACTCTTCAAAGTCATGATGAGTAATAATTTTGATATTATATGTCAATATAAAAATAATTAAAAAACAATGTTTACTTTGTTTCTTAGGGCTAAATTAGAACAATATTGTTTGAATTTGTAAATGTTTCAGCTTGATTCTTTCAACTAAAATACATCTATACAAGATCTCATATATACACGAACATATATCAACAGTCACACCGACATCTAATTACCCATTGATGTTCAATCGGTCATTTTCTTTTCCTAAAAAGGTCATTTTCTTTTCCTAAAAAAAAAGAATATATGTTACGGATACAGAGTATAATTATTAAATTCCAAAATTTAGGGATTATATAGTTACTAAGCAACTAATGAACAATTGAACAAAGGTATCAAATTGATGATAAATTTTAAATTTATAAGACCTTCAATGATAACGAGTCTCTAAAGACTTATTTGATTAAGATGTCTCAATACCCTATCTATTCTCGTCTTGATTCTGATTGTTTAATTTTTTTTTTATTATTTTGTCGAACATAATTTGTTGCCCTATCCCAAACGTATTCTTAAATAATTCTCTACAAGAACTTCACTATACAATATTTTCATATTGTCTCTTTCAAACTACCAAACCATACAAAAAAAAGTTGTATAATTCATGTACTTATTTGTCATGTACCAAAAAGTCAATTCCAATTTATTAATAACATACATGAACACGAGATAC
>NW_019651016.1:0-728 GCF_002806865.2 Cucurbita pepo subsp. pepo
ATCAACAAGTAATGAACTCAAATGTGCAAATGAAAAGGTAATCATCTGCAATCTTAAAAGCAAACATAGAGAAATTCGTCTGATATTATCAAGGTTTCCAATGGCTCAAAAATGTATCCGTTCATTCCACTAATGGGTCGTTTATACGAAACGGGGTTGCTTCATGAGAACGGGCTACATGTACTAGAACATAATATACAGATACACATTCTACATAAAATCCTAGTCAGCATAAACAAGAAGCCCTCCGTTTTATTTTATGAAAAGGCGATGTACAACAACAATTAACAGATACATTAAGACTTGCAAATAGTTATACAACTTAAAACTATTAGTCTGCCAATACCCTCATGCTACCAAAATGAATTAGTTGAGCTCTTCTAATTAAGAATAAAGCTCAGAAACCAGAACAACATTCCTCCATATCTACTCTAGACGTAGAATAAAGCCGGTGCCTCCAGGAATAGATGTGTTCCCTTCATCTCATTTAAACAATTAAATAATACAAACACTAATCATATAGCTAAACACCATGAATTAATTGAAGGTCAGGCACTTAAAAACCTAGGGAAATGATCTCGAGTCTGTTAAGTTATTAATCAACAACAGTATGAGGTTACAAGCACAAGCCTTACCGCCTCGGTACGGACTTCCTTCAAACGCTCAGCAGCCTCTTCAAATGCACTTGAATTCAGCATCGAATGCCTAATGATGGTAACAATTGAAGC
>NW_019651017.1:0-728 GCF_002806865.2 Cucurbita pepo subsp. pepo
ATTTAGGGAATGATCATGGGTTTATAAGTGAGGAATACTTAACTCCCAGGATGATGAAAGTCCCACATCGAGGAATACTTAACTCTCAGGATGATGAAAGTCTCACATCACATCGGCTAATTTATAAGTGAGGAATACTTAAATCCATTGGGATGAGGCCTTTTGGGGAAGCCCAAAGCAAAACCATGATCAAAGTGGACAATATCATACTATTGTGGAGAGTCGTGTTCGTTTAACAATTTAAACGTATTTTTTTTCTTTAATGACATGAAACATTTAAAGAATATGAATTAAAATCTTAAAGTATATGTTTTTCTTTTATTATTTTGTTTTATTAAATGAACCGGATATGATTCTACCGTAAAAAGAAATAAAGAATGGTATGGGATTCTGCGTTGACTAATACCATAAAAAAAAGGACGATCATCACGTCATGTTGGATAACGATTTGAGTTTTTGTTTTTTATTGTTTTTAAAAATTAAGCTTTTAAACACCATTTCTACGCGTGATTGGTATAATGAAACGTGCTAGATGTCACCTATATCTTCTCCAACACGTGTCATTCTCGTGTTGCGACTAACACTGTCTTACCCTTTACTATGTTTATTTTTATCGAACATATTTGTCCCTTATCGATTTGTGAGCCAAATTATTAAATGTTCGGAATAATGTGACTAACGATTCTGCACATTGAGTATATGAGAAGATTTACAAATTAAATCTAGCA
>NW_019651018.1:0-728 GCF_002806865.2 Cucurbita pepo subsp. pepo
GTTCCACGGTCCAATTACTGATGCCCCGTCGTTGCCAGGTATACCTTACGTAGAATGAGGGATGTATGATCATTGTGATATATTTAATGTGGTTGGCTTTAAATGATGCATGACATGATACTGTATGAAAATGTGTTGTGATATGATCTGATGTAATGCATGTCTTTACGTTATGATATTTATGTCTTCTATATGAATTATAAGATAGGATGTAGGGAATATTATAAGTAAATCATAAACTTAGCTAGAATCCTTTTCTTGGTTTCTAGAACCATGCCGCATAGAGGACGTAGAAGACTTAGGAGAGGGAGAGGACGACCTCCCATTAGGAGAGGGGGAAGAGGAGAAGCCGATAGAAGCTCTTCCCAAGAGGGGTCGACTATCGGACCATATGCGTTTGTACCACCTCCTGAATATGCACCTCCCCCACAAGTTGTACCCCCTCCTGAATACACACCACCCCCTCAAGCTGCACCACAGGCCCGGTTAGACCCCGCCACAAGGTTAATGTTGGAATCCCTCCAGACAACAATGCAAACCAATCTAGCCACACAACAGGCCACGTTGTTAGCTACGCAACAAGTCGCGGCAATGGCCACGCAACCAGCCAACGCGGGGCCACACAACCGGTGGATGCGGTAGCTATACAACCGACCAACAACCCGCATCCGAAAAGGGGTGCGAGTTGGTTAAAGGATTTCAGACAGTATAACCCCCATCCTTTTGTC
>NW_019651019.1:0-728 GCF_002806865.2 Cucurbita pepo subsp. pepo
AAAATAAGACATCAAAATTTCTTTCTAAATCATCACTACAACTAGACTCTAATCAAAATTTTGAAGCTTTTCTTTATTGTTCAAAATAAAACATTTACAACCAAAAACTTTGAAATACCCAACATTTGGAATTTTGTTATGCCATAGTTCATAAGAAGTTTTATGTAATGAAGATCTAATTAAAACTCTATTTAAAATATAACAAGCGTTATTAGGTAAATTATACTCATTTAACATTGATCTAGCAAATTCTTGTAAAGTACGATTTTTCTTTCAACCACACCGTTTTGTTGAGGAGTCCTTTGAGAGGAGAAGTCCTGAGAAAAACCATTATCTTCACAAAAAATTTCAAAGGCAATACTACCAAATTCTCCTCCATGGTCACTCCTAATTTTAGTAATTAAAAAACCTTTTTCATTTTGAACTAGGCAATACTACCAAATTCTCCTCCATGGTCACTCCTAATTTTAGTAATTAAAAAACCTTTTTCATTTTGAACTCAAGTAAATATGGAAAAATCATCAACTATCACACAAGTATAATAATTTCCTCCCTAACTAGATATTTTAGAAGGACTATAATAGTTGAAGAGGTCTAGTAGTAGAAATCATATTCTTAGATTTGAAGGAGGACTTGCTTACTCATTTGACAAGCATCACAACTTTTATCTTTTTCAAATTTAAATTGAGGAAGACCTCTAGCTAATGAATTTTTTGAAATATTTGAAA
>NW_019651020.1:0-728 GCF_002806865.2 Cucurbita pepo subsp. pepo
TCACAAGCGGGCTAAACATGTTGAACTAGATTATCATTTCTTTTGAGAACTTGTTATCGCTGGCAAACTTCGGACACAATATGTACCCTCTCATCTCCAAGTTGCTGACATCTTCACAAAGAGTATTTCTCGACCTCTCTTTGAATTTTTCAGATCCAAGTTTCACGTTCGTTCAAATCCGATGCTCAGCATGCGGGGGGGTGTTAAGGATAGTTGACCATTCATTATAAGGCGTTAAGGATAGTTGACCGTTTATTATAAGGCAAATATCTATATTTGCCTTACATTATGGGTTACCATATTTGCCATTTTATTAAAGGCAAATATATTGTATTCATTTATTATTCTTTCCTTCTGTTGCTATTTCTATATTATTTGTAATTTACCATATTTCTGTATTCTGTAAATGATTATAAATAGAGAACTTTCACTCCTATTTAAGTGCGGTGGATTCAGCAAACATTCACAGACACATAGAACATTTTAGTAATCATTTATAAAATGCTTACATCACAGGTAAACAGTCACAATATACAAATAGACATTCCATATCATCAAAACACATTAACATGCTAAGCTCTTAATCATGTTAACAACATACTCACATATTTTATAACAAGTTAAGAACTAGTTTAAAGAACAATATGCTACTTACCTGGTTTCGAACTTCTTCTCCCTTGGATGTCTGTTTAATAAGGTATTTCAACACAATTCCTTCCAATTAGCCG
>NW_019651021.1:0-727 GCF_002806865.2 Cucurbita pepo subsp. pepo
TTCTTGATTTTTCAGGTGGAGTATCCAATAGATGTTTCACCTAGCAGAGATGAGCACTTCAAGAAATGGAAATACATGTCCTACAACTTCACTATGGCCTTTTTATGGACAACCCATCTCGTCAAATCACAAGAATCATCGACTAAAGGCGTGTTCGATCTGTATTTGGATGAGTTTGATGAAGCATGGACTTCCCAAATACCTGGCTTTGATTACGTGATGATCTCGTCCGGCCAATGGTTTCTTCACCCGCTGTATTTCCACGAGAACGGCCGAGTCATCGGCTGCCACGACTGCTTCCTCGACAATGTCACCGAGCTGGGAATCTACCATGGCTATAGAAAGGCCTTCAGAACAGCTTTCAAAGCCATTCTCACCTCAGAGAGCTTCAAGGGCATCACTTACTTGAGGACATTTGCTCCAGCACACTTTGAGAATGGGCCGTGGAATCAAGGAGGGAACTGTTTGAGAACAGAGCCATTCAAGAGCAAAGATTCAGCATTGGAAGGTATGAACTTGGAGCTTTACATGACTCAAATGGAGGAGTTTAGGAGAGCTGAGAGAGAAGGGAGAAAGAAAGGGATTAAGTTCAGGTTGCTTGATACAACGCAACCCATGTGGCTTAGACCAGATGGACACCCGAGTCAATATGGGCATTGGCCTCAGGGGAATGAGAGCTCGTTGTTTAATGATTGTGTTCATTGGTGCCTGCCTGGTCCTATTGACA
>NW_019651022.1:0-727 GCF_002806865.2 Cucurbita pepo subsp. pepo
TTTTTTTTTTTTTTTTTTTTTTCTTTTAATCTTTCTGTATTTCTTTCTCTTTTATTTTTCTCCCAATTTTGGTATTTTTAGATCTAAATATTTGCAACCATTAATATCATTGGAAGAAAGCAAAAAAAAAATAATAATAATAATAAAAGAAAAGAAAATCTGACTGGCATCTCTTATTTTTACTAAGTGTGAGAAATTGGTTGAATATTTCAGGGGAGAGAGTGGTGTGAGAGTTTGACCGAAAGATAGATTAGTTGATGTGGGAATTGGTGAGAGGGGAGTAGGATTCGGATTATGTTCTTGATGGAATATAAGACAAGAACATTGTTTAAGATTCGAATCACTCTACAGTAGAAGCAAGATCGATCATGTCTAGTTTGAATGATTCTTATTGATCAAATATCTCAACGTTCTTGTTGATCAAATATCTCAACGCAAGAACCGTTGTTTGAGATTCGACTCACTCCACAAGCAAGATTGATCATGTCGAGCTTGAATGATTCTGCATGCAACCTAAACTACGTAGAATTGCAAAGAAACTTAGTCATTAGTCATTGGCTAAAGAAAGCACGAATGCTTTTTTTACTACCTTTTCTAAGTCTACTTACAAATACAACATACATGACTGGCTTTATATAGCCTCAAAATTAAACTATTAAAGCATTCCAAGAGTTAATAACATTCATAGACTGTAACGACCCGAAATTTTCTACTTAATTTAAGGTCG
>NW_019651023.1:0-727 GCF_002806865.2 Cucurbita pepo subsp. pepo
TTGTAATGGATTACATAAGGAAATGTCTCTATGAATTCCACTCATTTAACATGTCTCCTATTTAGCTTTGTTTGGCTTTTGAGGTGCTTCAAACTTTCATGATCCGTATGAATAACAAACTCTTTTGGCCACAACTAATGTTGCCAAACTTGCAAAGCCCTTACAAGTGCATATAACTCTTTGTCATAAGTCGGATAGTTGAGTTGTGCTCTATTAAGCTTTTCACTAAAGAACATGATTGGCCTTTTTTCCTGCATTAAAATAGCTCCTATGCCTATCCCACTTGCATCATATTCAATTTCAAAAGATTTATCAAAGTTAGGTAAAGCAAGACAAGGTGCATTGGTTAATTTATCTTTCAGTTCATTGAATGCATTCTCTTGTTTTTCCTTCCATTCAAATTTCACATGCTTTTTAACAAGTTCATTCAATGGTGATGCTATGCTACTGAAATTCTTAGTGAATCTCCTAAAGAAACTAGCCAGACCATGAAAAGATCTTACCTCGGTTGCATTTGTGGGTGTTGGCCATTCTCTAATAGCTTTTACCTTTTCTTCATCAACTTGTACTCCATTCTTTCCAACTAAGAACCCTAGGAAGTTGACTTGGTCTAGACAAAAACTGCACTTTTTGAAGTTGGCATAAAGCTTCTCTTCTCTAAGTTTAAACAAAATTTTCTTGACGTGCAAAATATGATCATTCAAACTTTTTGAGTAAACAAGGATAT
>NW_019651024.1:0-727 GCF_002806865.2 Cucurbita pepo subsp. pepo
GTCCCCGAAAGTTGGCGTCTCTTGGAAGAGTTTGAGACAGGCCCCTCTCACGTCTTCTTTACGTTCACGGGTTGCCTCTTCATTAAGCTGGTTACTCCCACGGTACTTTTACTAAGGTGGTCGCTCTTTCATACCAACACTTCGCGTCTTGGTCTGACCCAATAGGGACTGGTACCCGTATAGGCNGGATGAGGTGAGTTGTCTTGGTTGGTCTACCCCAAGTATCCAAATCACGTTACGAGTCTGTTTAGTCTTTGGCAAACCCGAGACAAAACCCTCACTCACTACTTCCCATTGAAGAACTGTAGCAATCTTGTTGGGCGCTATTTCGATGTCTTAACCTGCTAGCAGCATCGTCTTACGAAACCCGCCATGTCTCTCTTCATTCCCAAGCCACCCATAGTATCTCTTCAGATAACTTCGTACATCCTAGGTGGAACGTATCAGATGTATAGTGGCTTCAGCTAAAAGATCTTTAGGATTTCCTCGTCTCAGGGAACACCTAGGCAGTCTTGCCAGTGCAGGACCCCGTCTGAGGAGATAGAACACCTAGTTGGCTTTTCCACCCCAGTCTGACTCCACACTTTGTTAAGGTGTTCATCAGATCTCTGGGCATCAAAGACACATTTTCATAAAGTGGGTTGCATGGTCATCTATGCTATCTTAGCGATATTACCATTAACTGCAACCCCAGTTTCTAGCATTCTTCCTTCCATCTTGTAACTTT
>NW_019651025.1:0-727 GCF_002806865.2 Cucurbita pepo subsp. pepo
GCTAAAAACATTACTCCTACCTCCTTACTTCGTACGGTTTTCTATTATAAGAGTTCATCGTGTTTTCTGGTTCTAACTAATGGAGTACTTTCATTGTACTCTTATTGATCCAAAAGTATATGTAACTGTAACAACTCAAACCCATTNCGTAGATTTTGTCCGATTTGACATGTTATGTGTCGCCGTCAGTTTCACGGTTCTAAAACGTGTCTACTATGGAGAGGGTTTGACCCTACTCCAATTAGTGTTTCGCATCGTCTAATGACTAGCTCTGATACCATTTGTAACATCCAAAACCCACCGCTAGCAGATATTGTCCTCTTTGGGCTTTTCCTTACAGGCTTCCCTCAAAGTTTTGAAATGCGTCTACTAAGGATAAGTTTTCATACCCTTGTGAGTAATGTTTTGTTCTCCTCTCCAATTAATGTGGGATCTCACAATCCACCCCCTTTGAGGCTCAGCGTTCTCACTGGCACACCACTAACAAATATTGTCTACTTTAGCCCGTTACGTGTCGCTGTTAGCTTCACGATTTTAAAGTGTGTCTATTAGGGAGAAATTTTCACACCCTCGTATGAAATGCTTCGTTATCTTCTCTAACCAATTCGAGGTATCACAACGGACAATAATATCTCGTCTTTTACCAGCTATGTTGGGTCCCATTCCACCATAACAATGCGAGAATTGCAATAAGCTTACCATATTTTTTGGTGTTTCTCATTGGACT
>NW_019651026.1:0-726 GCF_002806865.2 Cucurbita pepo subsp. pepo
TAGATTAAATTATTGATATGACTCAACACCTTTTTTAGGTTGGAATTATTATTATTATTATTATTATTAAATTTGTTTCTAGCTGAATATAGCGTAGTTGACGTTCAACTATGACTTTTCAAAATAAATAAAATAATACCTTTAATTTTTAATGTTCGTAAGAGCTTTAAAAGTAGAGTAGGGTTGAGTTGTAACTCTATTTTTTTTTTGTTGATCGGGTTGGTTCGGTTGACTTGACAAAAAATATGTCAACCCATGAACTGAACATAATTTTTTATCTTCCAAAAATTCAACCCAACAAAAGAAAATCTAACCGTTGGATTGGGTTGGGTTGTTTCGGATTGGTCGGATTCTCAGGTTACATGAATATCCATCATATTAAATTTCTATTTATTAATCATCACTAATTTTGAATCATTATTACAATTATTTAAAAAAATTAGGTAATATTTAAATTAGTTAAGGTAAAAATATAACATTTTAAGACGTAGGGACGAAATGAAAAATATACTAAAAATTATTTTTTTCAAAAAAATAAAAATAAAACTCATTAGAAAATTTAACAATGGCCTGTTTTAACTACAAATTGTCACGTTGATAGAAATTGAGTTGATGAAGATATGTCAAATAATAATAATTCACACATTTAAAATAAAACCGAGATAAAGACAATGTTTTCGTTATTCTCTTAGCACTAAATTATGGGTCATGACGTGAGTCTATTGA
>NW_019651027.1:0-726 GCF_002806865.2 Cucurbita pepo subsp. pepo
CAACTTCTAAAAGTGTTTTGATAAAGAAGAAGGGTAAGGGGAAAAATAAGATTCCTACTGACCGCAAACACAAGGTTCAAAAAGCAGATAAAGGAAAATGTTTCCATTGCAATGAAAACGGGCAGAAATTGCCCAAAATACCTTGCAGAGAAAAAAATCGGAAAGACACAACAAGGTAAATATGATTTACTCGTTTTAGAAATATGTTTAGAAGAGTATGATAACTCAACTTGGATACTAGATTCAGGGGCCACTAATCATATTTGTTCTTTTTTCCAAGAAACTAGCTCCTGGAGAATGCTTGCGGACGACGAGATAACACTCAGGGTTGGAACAAGAGAGGTTGTCTCAGCAAGATCAATAGGAAATTTAAAATTGTTTTTTGGAGAAAGATTCATTATATTAGATAATGTACTTTTTTTTCCTAGAATGAAAAGAAATCTAATATCTATCTCTTGTTTATTAGAACAATTGTATAAAGTATCTTTTGAAATTAATGAAGTGTTCATTTGCAAAAGAGGTATTCATATTTGTTCTGCAAAATTAGAAAACAACTTATATATGTTAAAACCGAGCGAAACATAAGCTATTTTAAATATCGAGATGTTTAAAACAGCTGAAACTCAAAATAAATGACAAAAAAAAAACATGGTAGACTAACTTGCTTATAACTCACAAACAAACATGTCAAGAAAAAATATGGTAGACTAACTTGCTTATTATTTA
>NW_019651028.1:0-726 GCF_002806865.2 Cucurbita pepo subsp. pepo
AAATGCTAACAAATCTTTTATGATCCAACTTATTACCATCAGTAGGGATGATATGAAGCAATTATAATCCAGTAAATCACAAAACAGGAGCAACGTACTTCTCAACCTCCACTCCTAAACATTTTAATCAACACAAATATAAACTTAAACTAAGTAAATTTATTAAAGGTAATAAAGTTATCATTGGAGGGTAAATTAAATATTGCGACTTCGATTTGACATGTATAAATTATATATAGCACAGTCAAAGCCAAAAAGAAGCAAGGATGGCCCTATAAATGAAAGAAATAAAATAGAATAACCACATTACCTTTCCAGCAATTATGGAGAAAACTGAATGGTTCTCACCCAGCAACTGGTATTACAAAATTTCCACAATTCATCATCACCCAGCATTCCCATCACTATCCAGCCGTTTGAAGGATCTGCTGTTTGCTTTTTTACTTGTATCGATTACATCTGGCTTGGCACGATCAAGTGCCTACACGACAACAGTTTTCTCAAATATTAAGAACGCAACAAATAGTCAACTTTACTATAACTCAACTAGTCAAAGCATTATATTAAGCCAAAAAAATGTTGGATGTTCAAGTGAACACCCTCGCACAATTGAACTAAAAAAAGGCGAGAGTTGCAAAATGAGAGATGGCAATGCTACCTGAATCAGAGATTCAACACGACGTCGCATCCGTGTGTGCATAAAACCTTCTGAACACTGTCCAGAGA
>NW_019651029.1:0-726 GCF_002806865.2 Cucurbita pepo subsp. pepo
AGTCCCAAAATCACAAAGAGGAAGCAGAAACATCATACAACGCCAGATTTAAGACAAGATATTTGGCTTCCTTTGGAGACACCTCCATACAAACAAGTAGACGTCACACCACATGGTTCTCCGGCATTTTGAAGTACACTTGAAATCTGCCATAGCACATGAAGCCTATAATTAATCACAAATCTGATTCGTAAAACAACAAGATAAACATAAGATTGACATTGCGATGAACACAATTACTATGATCTCAAGGACATTGTCTTCTGCGTTGCAAGACTATCGAAACACATAAAACTGATGATGTCTTATGGTAATTACAAGCTTAGATATATTCCACTTAACTTTACAAGTGCAACTAATCTCATCTCGAGATGGAAAATTTTAATAAGGTTCCAATCCCCGTCCCCAAGTTAAAGGTAATATAAGCCATAAAAAACGTATAAACAAAGAAAATAGCATTCAGAGGGGCTACATAGCAAATCGAACCCTACCAAGGTTTACCCGTCAGCCATTCATGTGATGAAAGCTTGGCCAATTTCTCATTATTAAGAGGATACACTAGGCCAGTTTTCCTTCTCTAACCTAATAGGAAATTAATCTAACCCTAGAAAGCTTCCAAAAGTCCTGCCTATAAAATCTTTTCCCTCACTTCCCTTGAATTAAATTATTATTAGATAGAACAAAAACTGTACAACCAAACGACAGTCCAGACTAATTAAAAAAAAA
>NW_019651030.1:0-726 GCF_002806865.2 Cucurbita pepo subsp. pepo
GTGATGTATAGCCTATGGTCTAAAATTAACATGTATGTATGATTACTATTATGTGTAATGTAAAATTATTGAAATTATCATTCTTTTTCTTGTGATTGAAATTATCATACTATTATGTGTAATGTAAGACGGATCCACCATGTAGAGTAATCAATCTACCACTTACTAACATTACCATAACCAGCGTCTCGCTTACCTCAACAGTATCACACCGGACTAGAAAGAGAAGTGGAGGATCCTTGAACACTATCCCAACTCCTATTGGCTAAGAGGCCTTTTCCCTTCTTCCCGGAGTTCTGAAGTGGTTCTCCAGGTATCAAGGGTGATAGATGGTTGAGTTAGGAGTCTTGGCTTCCAGATTCACTCATTCAAACTTCTAAGTCTATAACGGTCCAGGGTTAAAGGGTCTAACCCTCTAATCGTCCCTCACGATACCACTGAATGCAACATTAGGAGGGTCCCCTATCTGAACCCAACTCAATCCCAAGTGTATACCCTTCGCATAACTCAACACTACTGCTTTTGTTCATATAATAAATTCACATAATCATTCAACAGTAGTTTATGTATGAGTAACTAGGCATGCAGTTACACAAGTTTAACGGGGCGGTAACATCCATTAGCAATTGGAGCGCAGATACACAAATACCCTCGTCTGCCAACATAGCATGAACAAATATAAGCTGATGTAGAAGTATAAGCATAAGTAGAAGTAGGACATTCCAG
>NW_019651031.1:0-726 GCF_002806865.2 Cucurbita pepo subsp. pepo
AATCATTAAAGCTAGACATGATCGATCTTGCTTGTGGAGTGGTACGAATCTCAAACAATGTTCTTGCTTTGAGATATTTGATCAACAAGAGTCATTCAAGCTAGACATGATCGATCTTGCTTGTGGAGTGATTCGAATCTCAATCAAGTGTTCTTGCCTTCAGATATTCGATCAACAAGGTAATCCGAATCTTATTCTCCTTGTAGTGATTCCTTATCTTATCATTTGAATTGTAATCCACCCAAAATTAATCACATGAAACTTCAATCTTCTTCAATGTGGCATGAATTGAAATATTCTTTTGATAATTTCAACAATATTTTCTTCACATCTTCATTGAAGCATATTGTATGATTGATGTCTCTTTGTTCATATCAGACATGATCGATCTTGCTTGTGGAGTGACTCGAATCTCCATCATGTGTTCTTCTTGCCTTGAGATATTCGATCAACAAGGTAATCCGAATCTTATTCCCCTTGTAGTTGATTCCTTATAATATCATTTGGTATCCGCGCTTCAGGCTCAAGATCGGATATATGTTTCCTTTGCGTTTCTTTTCAATTTGTTTTTATCTTTATTGTTTTTAATCGACCCAAAATAAAAAAATCCAATCTAGGCTCTTCTAAAAAAAAATTGAGAGGTGAGAATGAGAGCTTCATTTGCGTACCTGAGTGCAAACAGAGCGGCCTAAAATTTCTTCAGTATATACACGTGAGAGAGTGTTG
>NW_019651032.1:0-726 GCF_002806865.2 Cucurbita pepo subsp. pepo
CTCCTTTTCTTTTCCTATATGACTGACCTTCTGTTCGAGTTTGTTATTCAACCACTGTAAAGACTACAAGACAAGATTAATGAGACTCCTTTTTACCTTATGAATGAAATCCTCTATGATCTGAACTTCTGAAACAGTAAACGAAAGAGTTGTAGAACTGCCCTACTGAACCTTTGACTGATTGCCCGAGGGAATGAATAAGTCAAGACTGAAGCAAGACAAGATTCATCCTAGTTTACAGTTCTATAATTAATGGAATTAGCAGCAAAGACTCAACCTCTTGCCCTTTTACTTTATCCCCTTGCCTTGGAGAACTAGGCAGCTTCGCCCCTTAACCTCTACAACTCTGATTCTCTTACCTCCTGAACCAGATGTAACTGTAAAGTGGCTTCTTTCTTCACCTCTATTCTATATACTTGATTGAAAAATTGAACCGATTTACTTGATTTCACTCTTTCACAATTCCCTTACCTTCCCTGAGCTCTATTCCGTTTAGTTAGAGAGAGAACAAACACTTATTCTATGTTACTTTACCTTCAATCCTCTAAAGCAAGACAAGGTCAAGCTCCTGTTCCTATTCTCTTTCTCTCTGGAACAATTCTATTCCCTGACGAGAACACCTATTCTATGTTACNTAAGATGAATTACAGGAAGGAAAGCAAGACAAGGTCAAGCTCCTCTCCTGTTCCTATTCCTATTCTCTCTGGAACAATTCCCTCTCTCTAA
>NW_019651033.1:0-726 GCF_002806865.2 Cucurbita pepo subsp. pepo
AAAGCAAGACAAGAACAAGATGAATGAGAAGACTTCCCTTCACTCCATCCCCTTTACTTCGACACTCCTTGTTCCCTTCTTTAACTCTTTCAAAAGCTGGTGTTGGTTACCTCCTCTCTGTCTTAGCCGGCCGAGCTAGCTTTCTTTCTTTTATTCCTTCCCCCTGATGGNTAACAGTAAAAGATAAAGACTCCTCCCTATTTATTCTCCTTAGCAACTTTGAAAGACACTCTTTATTCTTTATCCTGAACAGTCACTCAAGACGAAACTCAAGATGAATGAGAGAGAACTGGCAGGCAGGAAGGGAATGGCTTTCTTGCGGCTGGGTTGGAAGGAACTTGCTTGAACTCCTCTTCTTGTCTTGAAGATATTCCCTTACCTTCTTTAACTCAGTAAAGCATATATATATATTCTGTCTCCTTATTCTTTAACTGATCTTGATCCTCTGCCTACTTACTCATTCACCTTTGACTGATTGAACTCCTTATACGATATTCCCTGAGCTACTGAACCTGACGAGTGGGTAAAAAAGATGAATGAGGCTTTATAGTGAAAGCAAGCAAGTCAAGACTGAACGCCGTCCGGTCTCTGATCTTCTCCTCCTTATCCTATTTCTTCTTTCTCCTTCTCCTGAACCTTTAATGAGACTGAACAATCAGGAAAGACTCAACATTAATTATCGTTTACAGTCAGGAAAGACTAAAGATTCATGAGAGTTTACGGAAC
>NW_019651034.1:0-726 GCF_002806865.2 Cucurbita pepo subsp. pepo
GGTTCATCGTTCTTGTCTTTTAACTTGTGATTTTGCAAAAACTCTACTAATATGAACGGATGTCACAAGAACTAAGGTAAATCAAGAATATACCCTACACATCATTCAAGATGGCAATAAAATGGAGTTAAATTAAACGCACTTTAGTTTCATGTCTGGCGTGTTCAAGATAAAACATAATTGTATTAATGATATTGAGCCGGGAGTCTATAAGAATTTAATGATCTTAAGAGAAATTCCTGTTTTATTAGAGGATACCAACTTTATTTATGGTACCAGTAGTTCAAGAATCTAGATTTGAATCGGGTTAAGGAACAGTAAGATTTGAAAGTTTTGAATTCTAGACCAAATTTGTACCTAATTATTTCTTTTTATGACTAATTATAAATTAAGAGAAAAATATTTTTGTAAGGATAGATTTATCTCTAAAGCTTTCTTGACGAAACCATGTTCAGACTAGCAATTTAAAGGCAGGAGATGCGGTCATAGGTGTGATTATTTTGGATGGGTTCGTAATAGAACTTACCGTTGAGATGAGGGAGCCTTCAAAGGTTGTGCACTCACAGATGGGGTTGTTATGTAGCGTTAGTCTGTCTTTGCNCAAAGGTTGTGCACTCACAGATGGGGTTGCTATGTAGGGTTAGTCTGTCTTTGTGTTTTTTGTTTTTTTGTTTTTTGTTTTTTGTATTTCATTTTTAATCCTTTACCATATTTACATTTTTATTA
>NW_019651035.1:0-726 GCF_002806865.2 Cucurbita pepo subsp. pepo
TTTTTTTTTTTTTTTTTTTTTTTTTTTTTTTTTGAAAGAGATGATAAAATTCTCTTTTTCCTTGAGGTATTTCTTTTAAATGAAGAACAAAGTTGAAAAGAAAATAAAATAAAATTAGAATGAGTATTTATCCTCATTCTATTCTTTTATTTTATTTTCTTTTATTCTTTAATTATGAAAGAGACCTAAAAATTGAGTATTTATTTATTTATTTTTTTAATCAAAGTAATAAAAAGCATAAAAGCTAATTTTAGGAATAATGCACTCAATATATATTCCAATTATTTTAGAAACCAATAGGGAGATGAGAAATTGAGTATTTATTTTTTAAAAAATTAAAATATGGAAGAGGTAAATAAAACATATAATAAATGTGGTTACAAGGGACCCACTTGAGCATGCCGTAGAGAGATTTCTACCAATTAACTAAACTTTAAACCCTAAACCCGTTTCTGTCCTGCCCTGTTTTCAATATTGAACCATCAACTAATTTTGTTGCAACATTCTCATATACTTTTTCGAGAGGAGAAAATGACGGAGAAGAGAGAGAGCTGAGAGACGAGAAATGAGAGCGGAGAGGAATACTACAAGGACAAGGACCACAAGGCGATCCTCCGAAATCTTGCTTTATATCTTAGGAATAAGTGCTTGGATATGAAAGGAACAAGAAAAAGGTTGACGAGGGAAAAATAGTATGAGAAATGTTGAAATCAAATAAATAGGATA
>NW_019651036.1:0-725 GCF_002806865.2 Cucurbita pepo subsp. pepo
AAAAAAAAAAAAAAAGACGAGGAGAAAGGGAAAACAATGAGGGGAACACAGGAACTTTAGTTACTGGTGAGAACTTGAACCTGGAAATCAGTTCTTTTTGGAGGCAACTGCATGGTTGTGACCAGGCGATCAGAGAAAGAAACTCTCTTTATAGCATACAGTTCCAACGTAGCAGTGTTACCAAGTACGAGCCACCATGCTTCATCTTTTATCTGCAAAACAACGTGTAGTTTAATTTACAGCAACTTTGTAGTCAAGAATGGAGCTGAGAATTTTACCTTGGGAAAGCGTGGTGCATATGCTCTGGATCGGTTTTTCCTCGAACTTATCTTCTCCAGTCTTATGTGAAGAGAGGGAGGTTTTTCAACGTCCTCATCCCTCCTTTGAAGTTTTATCTTCATTTGGACACGAGGAAAATTCTGCAAATCCTGTAAAAACAGTAAACAAATGTTACTAATGTGGATGAATATTTTTTTTATAAACGATATAAAATATTTAACATTAATAAACATTTCACAATTAAAAACTAAAAATAAAACTATCACATTAGTAACATTTTGTTGATATTTTCTATATTTCGTTGAGACATAGTAAAAATATTGATTCATTTCTCACGTCCATGTTAAACTCAAGAACGTAAATGTTGAAACGTCAATGGAAATTTAATGCCTTGGATATAAAAAGGCATGTAGAAATATCATGGAGAACATTTCTGACCTGAGATA
>NW_019651037.1:0-725 GCF_002806865.2 Cucurbita pepo subsp. pepo
TTTCTTTTCCTCTCCCTTATTCTTTGACTGTAACCGAATCTTTTCTTTCTCTTCTTGTGTTATTGTTTGTTGTTATTCTTCTCCTTTACTACTGAACGAGATGGCCGGCGGCCCCTATTGATGGATTTTTTCTTGAACTGTAAACTAAGCCGAAGGAAGAATGAGACTTAACTACTGCCCAATCACCTATTTATTCTTGAACAGTAAACGAATCTGATCTTTCTCTTCTTGTTATTGTGACTGATTCTTTCACTATTCTTTATAGAGGTAAACGAAATCACTACTGAACGAACTTGATTGAACGCGAGGTAAAGCTGCTAATGAATGGACTTGACTCTCTCTCCCTATTTATTCACAGTAAACGAAGAGAAAGGATGTTCGAGCGTCTGAGCTCCTTCGCCGGTCTCACAATTGCATTGCCTTCGCCCGTAGGGTCTCACTGCAAAGCTCCTTCCTGAACCGGAACCAGATGGAACTCCTTCCCCTGGGCTTCTTTCTCTGATCCTTGATTGAGCTGACGTACTCTCCTGTAAACAACTGAAAGGATGTTCGCTTCGCACCTTCCTTCATCTATTTATTCTTGAACTGATCTTTCTCCTGAACTCAATCAATCAATCACCTATTCTCGTCTTCTTCCTGAACCCCGACTTCTTGATCTTCTCCTTTCTGTCACTTACTCGGAGATAAAGCAGCTAATTAATGAATTGACGACTCTCCTGGAAAGA
>NW_019651038.1:0-725 GCF_002806865.2 Cucurbita pepo subsp. pepo
AATACCCACTAAACCAATAGGGAAAATAGCCACGAATCAACCATACTTAAGCTTAGCTTTGAGAATGTTGGAACTGAGGCTGCAAAAATACCTGAAATGTGTGCCAGGGAACTAATTTGTTCTCCAGTTATGTTATAGGTTACCATAATGTCAGGATTTGCGTGCATTTACCAATATATCTGACATTATGGTAATGTATAAAATAACCGGATAACATTGTGGTTCAAAGTTCAGCTGTTTTCTATTCTAGAATCTCAACTTTTGAACATTTTTGGTCTAAAATCGTGCCAAATTTGATGATTTTTTTTTTTGTAAGATGCGTTAGGGTATAAAAAAAAGAAACAAAGCTTCCAAAATAATGTCAATTTTAATGCTTCAACTCCCATTCCACTCATAGTTTTGGTCTTTACCATAAAACCTCTATTGAGTTTGCGATGCTATACCATTTCAAACAAGATGTCTCTCTTATAAGAGATATGTGTAGTTTAAGAGGAGAGGAAGGAATAGGAACCTAAATAATAGGCAACCTCGTTGGTTGATAGGAACCTCAAACCTTTGTTGAAAATGGCTAAAAGTTCAGAGGCCAAACATACAAGGACGAAACCATATTCAAAACTACCCGAGTTTCTTGATCATTCACATTTTTAATCTGAAATCCACACTTCTTCAAGCAGTTAAGTAACGAGGTGTTTCGACTTCTATTTAATTACAGGAGGAGTACTCAA
>NW_019651039.1:0-725 GCF_002806865.2 Cucurbita pepo subsp. pepo
CACCCACCGATTGAACGGTAATGTTTAACCATCACAAAAACAAAAATTAAACGGTATAAAACTTAAGCTTTCCAATTCCAGATTTTATAAACCAGGCTATGCTACATGCTAATTGTGTTGCGCTTATCATCTTAAATTTCTCGCATACGAAGAGAGGTATACCAAAATTCCTACCTTTTATACGGATTATGAAAGGTAATTAATAGAAAGAAGGTTACGCTTCTACTTTAAATTTGTATTTAAAAAATAGGTTACTTTTATTAATAGTATAATTTGAGACGATCCATCATTGTTAACCGCGGACTAGACAAGAATGAAATAAAATAACTTCCTTTCAAGAACGTCAACTTGACAATTCTTTCCTTGAAATCCAACGGAAATCAAGGAGACGTTACAGAGATGAGGTGTTTCGCTACTATAAAATGGGGAACCGATATCCAAACATTCCCGTGTAGCAAGCAATAATTGAAGAAAAGTATGACAGGACAGAGCTTGAGAAATCTCAAAATTGTGGTGTTCATCTTCCTAGCCCTTACTTCTGGTACTTGATCCTTCCTGCTTCTCCATGTTGATTTAGATTGACAGATAGTATTAAAAAGAAGGTTTTTGTTTGTATGAACAAGTTTGTGTTACTTTTGCAGGATGGATGGTGGTGCAGACGGAGGGGCGGACATGATATAAACACAGCGATGCGTTTATAGGACCGTGCATTGCAGAAACGTGTG
>NW_019651040.1:0-725 GCF_002806865.2 Cucurbita pepo subsp. pepo
GGTTACCCATAGTTCCAGGGGGTCCAGACCCAATTCATAACCGTGTTCCTCTTCCATCTACTCGGTTCTAAATATATATTTGAAAAATTATTCTCACCAATTTACTAAATAATGATGTCAATCAACATTGGTGGTGGTGTTTCACGGAATCTCTCTTCTTATTTACCACAGTATTGCTAATAAAAATTTATTGCCATTGTCCAAGTTATATCTTATAAATGGCGATCCCACCCTTCTAAATAGCCATCCCACCCTTCTTTATGATATTATATTAATAAAAAACACTTCTAAATTGCCATCCCACCCTTTTTTATGATATTATATTAATAAAAATTGGTGGTGTTGTTTCACCGAAACCCTTTTTTTTTTTTCTAGTTCAATTTTATATTTGATAAATTTTATATTTGATAAATTTTATATTTGATAAATTTTATATCTTATAAGTGTTATCACCGGTGTTAGTTCAATTTTATATCTTATAAGTCGTCGGTGTTGTGAGAGCATGGATGTTTTTGGTGGTTCTCTTCAATTCATCCCTGCTCCAATTATGTGAGATTTGAGAACTCAAAATATGCTCTCTATAATTAAGCTCTCTATAATTAAGCTCCTCTTCCATATACTCCACTTTAAATATTTATTTACAAACTTATCCAGACAACTCTACTAAATAACTCTCATGATATTAAGAAACATAGCTAGTATTGTCACCAAAACTCTCTTTTTTT
>NW_019651041.1:0-725 GCF_002806865.2 Cucurbita pepo subsp. pepo
AAGAATGAGACTTGTTTCACTCTGTAAACAGCTGAACCCGTCGGTCTCAGAATTCCATTGCCTAAACTCGATATTCAAGCCTTCAAAGACAAGGTAAATAGTAAGTAGTCTTTCCCCTTCACTTCGGAACCTTCCCCTTTGGCCGAGTCACTTCGTCCCCCCCTCGTACCTTTCTTTATCTAATAGCTGAAGAAAAGAGCAGCATCAAACCTTAGGAGAATTTAAAGCACTCAAGATGCCTCATCATCAATTTCTTCTTCTTTTGAGTCAGTCAGGTTTAAAGAAGTCAAGACGAAAGCAAGACAAGAGTCATTAGACTGATCCTCCTTAACTACTCAAATGAAACATGAATGATCCTGTANTGCCTCATCATCAATTTCTTCTTCTTTTGAGTCAGTCAGGTTTAAGGAAGTCAAGACGAAAGCAAGAGAAGAGTCATTAGACTGATCCTCCTTAACTACTCAAATGAAACATGAATGATCTTGTAAAGACCTTTCATTAATTTCTTCTATCTTCTGTCTATTCTTTTTTTTTTATAAAATGGATGCTTTACCCTATTTTAAGGGCTCTTTTTGGGCGAGGTAATTCATAAGTCAAGCCTCAAGATTCATGAGAGTTCACTGTCAGTCAATCCTCAACATTCTTTCTCGTTCACTGGAAGTCAAGACTATCAAAGAAGAAATAAGAGTTCACTGTCAGTAAATCCTCAAGATTCCTTCTTGATC
>NW_019651042.1:0-724 GCF_002806865.2 Cucurbita pepo subsp. pepo
GTGGAAACCAGGCTGAAAATAGGTGAGCCGAGCCGAACAGCAACCGGAGCGTCGCTGGAGGGAGCCTGAGCCGTTTGCGCCGTGCCGAGCCAAGCCGAGGGACTGCCTGTGCCGCTATGTGACACGTGGCAGCAGTAGAGCGAGCCACGTCGTGCGGTAGCGTCAGGTCAAAGCGCGGGTCGCAGTCTGGTTTAGGTCGTGGTTTGGGTCGCGGGTTGCGGAGGCTACTAGGCCAAGACTATCATTGGGCCTCGGCTTATTGGGCTGGACCAAAAGTTTTTTTTTTGGGTTGCAGGTGGGCTCGATTGGACCGATGGTCTGGTCTCGGGTTGGTTCAACTAAATCGTAGCTTCTGGGCTGGTCTGAGGTTTGGGCCGCTTTAGTTGGGCTGGGCCGAAGGCAGAGGCCGAGGGAAAGAATGGGCTGACTCTCTCAGGTTATGGGTTCGGGTTGACCTGGATCCGTGGACTGATGGTGTTAATATAACACATGCGGAAGCAATTTCGATCTTAGGCACTTTTAGAACATCAATTATAATAAATAACTAGCATGTTCATAAGTATTAAAACTTAATGAGTTTAGATACTGACCTTTTGTAGTTCAAACTCCTTTTTTCTCACGAACCGGTTTCGAACCACCACTAGTGTCGTCTCCACTATTCTCCAGCCTTAGAATGGGATTGTGGATCCGGTGAGTGACTAAACTTGGGAGGGATTTTGTATAT
>NW_019651043.1:0-724 GCF_002806865.2 Cucurbita pepo subsp. pepo
GAGAGAAAGAAAAAGTATGTTAATTTGTGAACGTGGAAACCCATTTCCATGAAAGAACGTTGTGGGCAAAAAGTAAAGAGAGGAAGAGAAAGAGAGTATAGATTCAATGAACCTAAGAAACACACATGATGAGGTTGAGTCCCAAACAAAATTATTATTTCATTCTGTCTTCTTCTTCTCCCCTTCCCGACGCTTCGAAAGAAAGCGATTTTGAAAATAGAATAACTAAGAAAAATTTAAAGCGGGTTGTTTAATACCTAGAGAAACTCCATAGTTATATATATTTTGTTCGGAGTAATTTTATGTTAAGTTTTTCTTAAGATGCATGTGAATGAAGACAAACATGATGTAAGACTGATGTTGGTCGGTAGATATTTGACTCGTTGTCGACATTAGTGTAGTAGCTTTGGGCCATTTTTAAGTGGGTCGGCCCACAATTTTCAAGGGCAAGGGAAGGTGAAAGCCCAAATCTTTAGGAGCTCCATCCTTTAGTTTCTTAAAACATTCAACCCTTGGATGTAAAGGTGTTTGAATCAGTCAACATCAATTCATAAATACCTTACAAAAGAAAGCATTTCCATCAGCGTAGTGAATAATGCATGGATTTGGTACTTTGGATTAAGAAAAGGTTACATGGGGTGGAGTTTTTAGCCATAATAAGCAAAAGTATAATCAAATTCTTAAAAAAAAACAGAGAAAATGTTCGACAGTCACATGGCGACAT
>NW_019651044.1:0-724 GCF_002806865.2 Cucurbita pepo subsp. pepo
TATATAGTTTCAATTTACTAAATATAGCTTCCAAAGATTTAAACCAATATAATCTAACAAATATATGTGTATCAAATCTTTACCCAAATATCTGACATATATATATATCTCAGATTTTTACAAAATATCATCCAAATGTATCGATCTAGGTATCAGGCTCCATATTCCAACAGTTAAAACATACATTATAGGTAAAATTGGATTCATACGACCGTTCCAAAAAGAAAGAAGAAACTGAGACAAAACTAAAGCCAAACGAGCCCAATATTACGTAGGCCCTGTCGTGCCATTACCTTAGGTATTTTTCTATTTAATATTTTCTTGAAGATAACTTTTTTTTAGTTCAATTTAAGTGATTGAAAAGCGTTGAAATCGTTATTCTAGTTTCTACACTATGAAATCTTCAAAACTATTAAAACTAATCGAAAATCGAACTTAAAAATGTTTTAAAAAATGGCTCAAAATAGTGTCAGGGCACAAACTTAGTTTAGTTATGTCGTCGAGAGTTGGTTCACTTTAACCGCAAATATCATCCTTCTTTATCTTCTAGACAATAGGGCACGAGCATGGTCTTCTCCTTCGATGGTCTGGTTGTGAGCTTTTGTGGTCGAGTTGGTTTCTTCATTGAACTTCTAAATCTCCTTATTACGAACATTTGATAAAAAAAAATTATATATTTTCATCTAGAATCGAAGAAGAATTTAGGACATTAATATCGTTATTT
>NW_019651045.1:0-724 GCF_002806865.2 Cucurbita pepo subsp. pepo
TAAACGAACAATGTTCTCATCATGGCAGGTTAAGTTCACCACGTTCACGGGCAAAGCAGTATCGTCATGACAGCCATTCAACAAGGACAAGGGAAGACGAGGTCACCTACGCTAGGTGAGTTCAATTATGAGCCAATGAACTATTCATTTGTTCTTGTGGGTTTCATTTTTTGGATTGTTATTTTTTATTATATTCCTTGTAGGGAGAGTGGGAATAGAAAGTCCCTGAATTCTTCCATTGTCGGTAAGGCGAAAAATTCTCCTGTGGATGCCAAAGTTCTCTCACCTGGAAGGTTAGTTTATGAACTTGCACCTGATGCTTTGGAATTTAGAAAGAAATATCAGGAACTAAAGACCTCATTCTCCCATCTCTTGGACAAATATATTCTGATAGTTTAATCATTTATATGTGAAGTCACAGATTTGCGCTCGTGTTTGTGTTTCATGTTTATTTTTGCAGTAGTAAGCATTCTCGAAAGGAGGCGCCTGCAAGCCCCGATGTACAAAAATCTTCGTCATCACACAAAGAAGGTATGAAACAGGATGAAAAGAGCCATTCGCTCCCAAGTAAGACGAAGGAAACTGAGCATTTGACAGTTGAAAAAGTTGATCATAATAACCGGGACGAGGCTTCAGATTCTGATTTGGAGGAAGGCTATAAGCGTAAAACTGGAAGTAAGGAGAAGAAAAGACACAGAAGATCAGACAGACACGACACTTCTTC
>NW_019651046.1:0-724 GCF_002806865.2 Cucurbita pepo subsp. pepo
AAAAAAAAAATGTAGATAAATTATTGTGAATAAAATAGGGCATTGTTGGAAGTGAATTTAATATTAATAACTTATGCTGCTTCATGTTACAACAAGCTCTACCAGATGGTCCACACAATTAGTGTAGTTTGTTGTCCTAAATTTGACTCCATTTACTTTCATACCCTACCTTCATTATATTTATTAAATTAACCCATGTTATATACGTACTCATGCACCAATAAATATTTGTCAACTTTGTATTATTGCATGCATTTTATACCAATAAATCACATAACACGTACATATTGAAACGGATTATTACGGAGTAGTAGTTGGGGGAAGCCTGTAAGTCAACTGAAGGATGCTGTATTTGACGTGGAGGTGAGCTGGCATGAATCCATTACACGTGGCCGTATTTATAGTTGGTCAAAGATCAAACGGCTAAGATCACATCTTTGACCTAATCACTATCTTCGTCCTTTTCTTCTTTCCCATCTAGATTCTAGACCAGATTAACTTTTGTGGTCCCCACTTAAACTGCAGGTCAAGGTTCTCGACATCAAGCATCGGATTCCGAGTTTCTTTCTCTCTTTTTTTCCTCCACATTGATCTATATAATTTTGGCACTTTCGTTTTTTAAATTACTTTCTTTCTTTTTTTCAATTTTAAATACGATTTTAAACATACACTAAAGTTCAACCAAATCAATTTATCTTAAAATAATAATAATATATTTTATATT
>NW_019651047.1:0-724 GCF_002806865.2 Cucurbita pepo subsp. pepo
TATTTTGTCTCACAGTTTCACTCCTCTCCCTCTCGGTCTCATAGTTTCACTTCTTCGCCCTACGGGTCTCACAGTTTCACTCCTCTCCCTTTGGTCGAGCTGTTTCACTCCTCTCCCTTTGGTCGAGCTGTTTCACTCCTTCCCCTCCCCTTAAGGTAAAGTGGCTTCGCTCCTCTCCCCTTCTCGTCGAGTAGCTTCGCTCCTGCCCCTCTATTCCCTTGCCTGATTGAACTCAGTAATAGGTGTTTTGTTCTTGATCCTTCACTCATTTGACCTCTTGGTCTCACAGCTTCGCTCCTACACATTTACAGTCTCACTCTCTCCTGTCCTTATTCTTTCAATTGGTTGGTTGGTTGCTGAGCTCCGTAACCTTTTCCTCCCTCTATTCCTTGACCTATTTATTTCTTATTCTTTTTCTTCTTCTTCTTACTCTCATCTGATTTAAGAAAAAGAGTAAGGTCAGGAAGGAGCGAACAAAGCAGCTTTATCGAGTTCTTGAATAAAGAGACAGAGAAAGAAATGATGATTTACCATCCGAAGTCAAAGTCAGAAGACGAAGACAGAGTCTATTTGTTTTTCACCTATTTACACTGAAAGAAAGAAGAAAAGAGAAATTCAAGCACGAAAACTAGTACTCCTCATTNGGAAGACAGAGTCTATTTGTTTTTCACCTATTTACACTTAAAGAAAGAAGAAAAGAGAAATTCAAGCACGAAAACTAGTA
>NW_019651048.1:0-723 GCF_002806865.2 Cucurbita pepo subsp. pepo
GTGCAAAGAGTATCCTTTGTCTAATTTTTTTTGTACTGCTGCGTTAGTAGTCTGTACCAACTCCAGCCCCAACAACTGTTTCTTGCCTACCTCCACCCAGAATATAGGAGTCCTACACCTCCGTCCATATAGAGCTTCGAATGGTGTCATCTGAATAGCCTGATAACTATTGTTGTAGGCAAATTCCATAAGGGCCAAGTGTTCATTCCAGCAACCTGCAAAGTCCATAACACACGCCCTCAACATATCTTCTAGGGTCTAATTAAGTCTTTCGGTTTGTCTATCTATCTGAGGATGGAATGCAGTACTGAACTTGAGTTGTGTTTCCAACACCTTTTGTAACCCTTTCCAGGAGTCAAAAGTAAACTTAGCATCCTTATCAGACACAATGGACACTGGTACGCCGTGCAAACGTACTACTTCCTTGACGTGCAACTGGGCCCATTGGTCCACTCGGTGGCTTTATTTGGAATAGAGTGGGTTGTTTTGGTTAATTTGTCTTCAATGGCCCAGATGACGTTGAAGTCTCGTCGAGCCTTCGGTAGGCTCGAGATGAAATCCATACTTATTTCCTCTCATTTTCATGCTGGAATATTTAGCGGTTGCAACAACCCTGCTGGTCATTGTCTCGGGACCCATACCTGCTGACAGGTCGAACACCGACTCACAACCCTGCTGGTCATTCTTCATTCCTAGCCACCAATACCTACACTTTAAATCCTG
>NW_019651049.1:0-723 GCF_002806865.2 Cucurbita pepo subsp. pepo
TTGGCTAGGGAGAGTTTTTCTTCGAGAGTAAGAACTCTCTTCAGAGGTAATCTGCCAAGGGGTTTTCGACCCCTTTATAGGCAAAATTTGGAAGTCGAACCAAGATTAAATGGCTTGCCATCTACCAAAACATTGTTTAGACACAAGATTCTTGACATCTTTTTCTAAAACAAATTTAGATGCCCTTGATTCTATTTTGATAACAAAGCTTTTGTTAATTAAATCGCTTTGAAATTTTTGTACACAATGTACTATTGAAAGTATTTCTTTCTTCACTGTTGAGTAATTTTTTTGTGTAGAATTTCATATTCCCGAATGGAGACGGACAATGGATTCTTTCTCGTCAAGAGAATGTTTCAGGATTCCTCCATATCCAATATCTGATGCGTCGGTCTCCACTATTAAACTAGCCCTTAGGTTTATCAGCGATAAACACGGAATTGACTTGACAAGGGATTTGATTGTTTGGACTGTTTTGGTGTGTTCTTCAGTCCACAGCTTTGGATTCTGTCATTGGGTTTTATACGTAATTTGGTCCGAAAAGTTTGAGGCAAACTCAATGGATCTTTGAATGGGTTTAATGAGACCCAAATGAATTTCAAATCCAAGAAAACGGATCTTTGTTTGAAAAAATTTAATTTTTTGTTTAGACACAACTAAACTGCTTCTTTTGACTGTCGTTAAAAATGTTTGAAGATGCTGAAATGTTGATCGATGTTTTGA
>NW_019651050.1:0-723 GCF_002806865.2 Cucurbita pepo subsp. pepo
AATTACATATTTAGTCTGATATATATATAATTACTGGTCCATATACAGTTGACGACGATATCCCAAGTAAAGATTATGACATATGCATTATGACACATGCATATGACAGTTATATTTAAATTCTTAGACATTTGGTTACAACAGGGCATTGTCACTTCTAATATCTACTTTNTTGTTTTATGAAAATGTTTGTAAATATTTATGTTTCAAAAGTTACGTCGTACATACTGTAGGACTTTAGATCTCTAGAAAACTAGGGCGATTACAATTCTTAACATTAATTTGATATCTTACGTAAAAATATGATTACCTGATAATCTCAAGGGTTCGTGATTTAAACACAGCAGCGCAGTAATATAAATAGTATTCCCAAATTCGTATGAAACCTTGATCAAACCTGAGTTCAAGTATTTTGCTGAAACAAAATATAAATTAGATTGGAATTTGAAACCATTTATTATAATAATGGTTTGGTTTCTTACCTTGGATTGTTCAAGAAATTCTTTATCCAAACACCTCAATGTTTGATAGTAATGAATTCCAATATTTTCCAAGTGCTCCACACGGTAACCAAAGGATTTTTTTCATTATTAATTGTTAATAATTATTGTTTAAAATGAAGAACTTAAATGAATTATATACCAAAGCCTTGATGTAGCAGCCATGACCGTTGTTATTCTATTTAATGACGGTACGCACCCTCCTCGAAATATATATTCTTTT
>NW_019651051.1:0-723 GCF_002806865.2 Cucurbita pepo subsp. pepo
TGAGATGATTCAACCCTACTAAAATTCAAATTGTCATGTTACGAGGGATGATGACGAAGGATAAATAAGTTAAAGTAAAAAAATTCAGAGATTTGTAGATGTTCTTGATGAGGTTAAATTCATAGGATATAAATGGATCTACAAAAGGAAAATTACGTATAGATAAGAAGATACTATCTTCAAAATAGGACTCATAACAAAGAGTTCAACTTAATGGGAGAGAGTAGCTAGAATTAGACTTTCTCTCATTGAGAGTCTATTATTATTCTATGATTCATTTTTATATGAATTATGCTAAATGAATATTTAGAAATTCTTTTGTGAGAAGAAATCTAAGAATATGTCACTGCACATATTATTATATGGATTTATTATTAAAGATGAAAAGGCAAAGGTTTGCTAAAGGAGTAAAAGTTCATTTTTGAAATGAATTTAACGTATAGATTTATGAATAGAAGGTGTAACGACCCTAAATTTTACCTATTTAATCTAAAGTCATTACTATACCTTGAAATACATAATATACATTAAATGGGCCATGTTCATAAATGCGACTTACACTCACCTTTTATTACCTCGTGAAAGAAAAGATAATTACAAGGGAATGAAGGGAAAAGAACATTATTGAAATAAACGGAAATGAATGTCTTATACTACCCTANAAAGATAATTACAAGGGAATGAAGGGAAAAGAACATTATTGAAATAAACGGAAATGAATGT
>NW_019651052.1:0-723 GCF_002806865.2 Cucurbita pepo subsp. pepo
TTTTTTTTTTTTTTTTTTTTTTTTTTTTTTTTGATAAAGGGATGGATTACAAAATGTTCTCCACTGAAAATCGTAACATGATGAAAATGAAAGGCATCTCCATGCCCAGTTGTTCTTATGTATATGGAGAACAAAAGGACAAAATATTGTAATAAGGGATTTGTTGTTCTTGCTCATTTTACCTAATTGAAATAACAGATTATTTTGAACTAAATTTTCAGCTCGGTTTGGTGATTGATTTGACAAATTCTTACCGTTATTATACAACAACAGATTTGAATAAAGAGGGTATCAAGTATGTTAAGGTGAGTGTTGGAATATGGCATGTTATCTTAATTGTACTTTCTAATTGTAGGGGTTGAACTCTACTAATTTTCTGTGATCTTTGTTCTTGTTGGGGGAAGATTCCTTGCAAGGGGAGAGATTCTGTACCTGACAACAAGTCAGTCAATATGTTTGTTTACGAGGTTTGTACCATTTTATTTCACACACACACAGATAATCCTTTTCCGTTTTCTTACAAATGCTTTCATACATTAGATTTTGAGTGGAAGGGATTAACTTTCGTTGATCTTTTTTTATTGGATACTGGGTACAACGTGAAATAAGGAACCGAAGGATATCAATACTTCTTTAGGTGTAATACTGTCTAACTCGTACCCATGTGGGTCACTTCAATATACCAATTTTTAAACTTATTGTCCATTGATTTACTTAGTAAGC
>NW_019651053.1:0-722 GCF_002806865.2 Cucurbita pepo subsp. pepo
CCTAGTGTGCGTCGTCTTTTACCTAATCTAAGAATCATGTATTGTTCCATGTTTTTCTATGACTCAAGTCTTTTTCTTTTTCCTCCTGTTTCACTTTGATTGACCCGTTTGTGCGAACATACATACATGATAAAACTTGCATGCCAATGATTTGATGACAATCGGTTAGCTAGTTTTCAAATACTCCTCCTCGCTTCTCTTCTTGCACAAATTGTTGCTAATCATTATGCGAGTCTTAGGAGCCATCCAGATTTTCTTTACCTGTTGTCTTTGGTAACCTAAGTAAGAGATGTCACCTGGATATTCGTTCAGAAATATGATCGTCAATGTATCATTATCTTATTCTTCTTTACATGGGCTTCCATGACAAGTCCTCGAAGATTTCATGCTGTAGAACATGAGTCATTTTGGAGTCTTTTTCATCCCTGGACTTAAAACATTACCCATTGCCAGTGTGTTCGAGTCGGTCAGTGACTCTACTTTTATATAATCTTTTTTCCACATTTGGCTGGAATTTGGGTGAGGAGTGTAAATGTGTTTTTTCTAGGAAAACTCTGTTCTCCCCTTTTCCTTTTCTTGTTTTTTACTTTTTTATTTTGCAGATAGAGCCTATCTTGAGTGGAAACCTGCCTCCTGGCTTTGATTCAAGTACATGCCGCAGTGTGTGAGTGTTAAATAGACATTTTCTTTTCCTTTTTCTATTTTTTCATTTAGTTCATAAC
>NW_019651054.1:0-722 GCF_002806865.2 Cucurbita pepo subsp. pepo
TGCTAAAGCTAGGATGATATCAGGTTGACCTAGGTCAAAAAAATTTCTAGTTGATTGAGCACCGTAGGATCTTGAGTGGCAATCCGTGATCAAGAACATAGTGCTCCAAAAATTAGATTCGTTTAGCTCATGATGCGTGCCATTATTGTGTGTAAAAACGGGTCGGGAGCCAAGGCCTTGATTCCAATATCCTATCCTGAGAGGGGACTACATAAGTACTTTAGCTGGAGAGGAGAGACATTATCGTGTGTGGAGAGGGTCAGAGGGGCCTTGCACAAGGCCATTGTACTGTAAATATGCCTTGAGGGGTAAAAGATCCACACAGGTAGATTAGTAGCTGGCTAACACATGGGGTCACACCCCTAGATTTTAACTTTATGGTCGCCAGTTAATCTTACACAATGACATTCAGAAAGAAACACCATATTATCCTACGAGATATGATGAGGTCGTGCCTCACCCTAGGATATTGGTCATTCACTGCTAAGATAAATTAAGTTGATTAAGTCTAAAGAAAAGTTAGTTCAATGAGATACGTCATCCAATGGATCCATGATACTAGAACCTAGTGAACCACTTCTAGATTTTGAATGAATTTGTAACAAGTAAAAGACTCGGTCGAAACTTTGAGGTCTCTCTAGAAGTTTAAATAGCTATAGAGTTAGGCTTGAACTTCCAAAAGAGAAAGGCTTGTGGTAAACTTGCTAAGAATGAAATGTGAT
>NW_019651055.1:0-722 GCF_002806865.2 Cucurbita pepo subsp. pepo
ATAGCAATGGAGAAAATAGTAGCCCTGAAACATATTGGAAACATACGAGATTATGTCAGACAGTTCTCAACCCTGATGCTGGATATCAGGGGTACAGTAGAGAAGGACAAGGTGTTCTTCTTTATAAATAGTTTACAGCCGTGGGCCAAAACAAAGTTACATGAGAACAAGGTCCAAACCCTAGCTGCCGCAATGGCCTGCGCCGAGAGACTCCTAGACTATGGGAACGAAGCGGGATCCCAAAGAAGAATGACACCGGCCCCAAACACTGGGGGAAAAACATACAAGCCACCAGGTCATCGAAATGGAAGCCCCAACAGACCGAACGGAGGTAACGATAGACTAAGCGGATGGACGGATAGACCTCCTCAGAACAATCAAGCGGGGACATTTCGAGGGCCTTACCATCAAAGGAACCACCCGACGACACCTTTACAATGCATGCTGTGTAAAGGTCCCCACAAAGTATCCTACTGTCCTCATCGGGCCTCTCTCACTGCGCTCCAAGTGTCTATTCAAGAGAGCGATGACGCAAGGGTCGAGACTATGCTAGACAAGAAGGAAGATCACAACAACCCCCAAATGGGCGCACTTAAATTCTTGTCAGCCCTCCAACGGAAAGTCGAACCGAAGGAGATAATAGAGAAAGGGCTCATGTTCATAGATGCGACAATAAATTCTCGACCGAGCAAGAGCACTCTGATAGACTCAGGAGCGACCCA
>NW_019651056.1:0-722 GCF_002806865.2 Cucurbita pepo subsp. pepo
AGACATCTCACTCCGGTCGAGGTACGTACACGTGGATTTTTTTTTATAAATAATTATTTTAGAATATAATTTATTTATTTATTAATTAATATTTTAGATAATCAAACTGATTATATTTAATATTTTGTTTAATGTTTGTTGCATGTGGAGTGTTATTATTAGTGATGGGCCGAAAGTCCCGGCCCACTAAGATCCCCCCGGGCCCACCTTCTTTTATTAGTGATGGGTTAGATTGGTTACCCAAATTTATTAATAATTATTATTATTTATTTTCCATCGCTCTTCAAAATAATTTTTAATTAATTTTTCAAAATTTATATTTAAATTGAAGGGTAGGTTTGAAAATAAATAAATAAATGTTTTATGAATTAATATTTTTTTTATTTAAAAAAATTTGAATAAATGATTCGAACTAACTCAACCCAGAAAAATTATGTTTGAATTGGGTTCATTATTTAACAAAGTTTGTTCGGGTTGAAAAAATTGACAATTTAAATAATTAGATTAGGTCTAAAAAAATGTATCGACCAACGTATTCGCACAAAATAATAGATAATGTAGAATATTTTAAACCATTTGAAGGGATCGGGAGAGCGTGTAAAGAGAATAATATAAAAGTATCAAAAAACTTTATTATATTCCTTTTTTTTTTTTTTATTGCAAAAAAGTGTCTTTTTTTCCTATGAATATTCTTATTTTATTTTATTTTTTCTTTTCTTTTT
>NW_019651057.1:0-722 GCF_002806865.2 Cucurbita pepo subsp. pepo
GAGGTTGTAGGCCAGCCCTGGATGCAAGATTAGACTACATCCCTTGCAACGTTAGAAGCCTTGCATGTAAATTTTCAGACTACACTCCTTGAATAGTGTTAAGAGTGATGTTTGCTTGGATCATAAGCACTTTTTTTAGCTTTTATAATAATCTATCCTCTCAGAATTGATATGTTCCTTTAATTAAAATTTTAAAATCAAGAACAATATATAATTTTTTTTGTTCGATTCCTAAGGACTTTTTTTAGCTTTTATAATAATCTATCCTCTCCTGAGAATTTGATATGTTCCTTTAATTAAAATTTTAAAATCAAGAACAATATATAATTTTTTTTTTGTGTAACTAATTTTTTTTATTATTATTCATTACATTTTTTTAGGCTTAAATTGTGATGGATGAATGTTTTTTCTCTATGTAATTTATTTTTTTTTTTATATAAAACTAAAAATAAATTATAAAAAATAAAAAGTACTTTACATTATTTTTTGTTTAGGATGGAGTAAAAGAAATGAAAAGACATTTTGATGAGTTTTACTTTTCGTTTATATGTGTTTTTTCATGGTTGAAAAATAATTAACAAATTTTTAATAGAAAATAATATATATATTAATTATTTATATTAAAAAAAAAACACTTTATTCCTTTTTAAAAAAAATAACCAGACTTTTGTAATAATACTTATACAATTATATTTGATTTTTGTATGAAACGTTGTTTAAAT
>NW_019651058.1:0-722 GCF_002806865.2 Cucurbita pepo subsp. pepo
ATTTAGGGCTTTTGATGGGTTTGAATTCTGAAGGGGATGTTATTGATAAGGGGGGAAGGCTTTCCTTTTCCGGGGATTTGGATTTGGGCAGCGCCTGGGCTACCATGAATTCAAATTTCTTTCTTGAAATTCCACCGCTATCCCTTCTTATGTGGGTCCCGCCTCTCATAAACTTTCTGTATGGACCATAATGCCCCTTCCAAATAACAACAAATTCGCTTTAAATTTTGCTCCTTGAATTAATTTATCTGAGTAGAAATTTTGATAATTTTTTGTTTTTTCATCTTTTTTTTAAAAATTATGATTAATTAATAACGTTTTTGTATTACAAGAGGAAGGAAATAAAATCCTTTTTTTTTTTTAAGTATTCATTTTCAACTAGATTTAATCATTTTAATATAGGATACCGTTATTTTATGCATAATTATTTAACTTGGATTTGATTTTATACATAATAACGTCAACCTCTTTAATTTTAACGATCAGAAGTTTAAAATGAGTAATTGTACCAAACTAGAGATCCGTTCGTAGTATATTACTATGATCCAATTTGATAAAACTATAAAATTGTGATGTTCAAATTAATAAATAGACTGTTTTTTAAAAATATTAATGTAATTTTGTCCACTTTTATTCATCTTTTAGAATCAACAAATTAAATGAGAATCTCAATTATATATATATATGAGTATAATTTCAGAGAGAGAGAGAGAGAGAGAGAG